>NC_061127.1:8787878-9090909 GCF_905220365.1 Vanessa cardui | reverse complement strand
TAGAATTGACTTTAACTAAACTTGTAGATTAGTCAGAAATTATTAATTATTATTGTGATCTCCAATCACATTCAATCTATAAAATAACATTTTCTTGTTTTCTGTATAGTGTACAGTAATTGCCTAACTACACTTGACATAGATATATTTATCGTAAAATACGTACGTACTGTGTTATATTTGCTTACACAAAATTGGATAAAATCGTAAAAATGAAAGTTACTAAAACTGTTAATATTACAAAAACATCGTCAATATTATTACAACAGTGTTCAAAAACATTTTTTGTTTGATAATAATCATTGAGGTCAATGGCTCGTTGAAAATAAAACGAAGTGATACAAGGCTTTCAACAAAGCCGAAGTATACTTTTGTAACATACACAAATCCTTACTAATATTATAAAAGTACCTAACTCTGTCTGTTAGTTACTTCCACACGCTTAGATGAAATCTGGAATGGGAATAGTTTAAGTCGCTTGGAAGGTCATAGACTATATTTTTAAATTAATTCCTAGTGAAGATAAAATGGGGATAAAAGTGTTCTAGAATATGCTATATATTACGCGCGGATAAATTCACAGGTTCAACTAGTAGGTATATGAAGCATACTGTATAATATATATGCAACTTTATTAAAGACGAGAGTCGAGATGACCCACTAACTTCGAGCGCTAAAACACGAGGAGGAAACCTTCACGTATCACATAAACGTATACCAATCCACGTTGGATCTCCGTTATAGAATAGTTTCCAAGCCTTGTCCTCAAAAGGAAGTTACTAGTATATATAAATATCTATTCCATTTTGATATACGAAGATTTATATCATTATAAGCAAAATATTTATACAACAATAACAGCCTGTAAATTTCCCACTGCTGAGCTAAGACCTCCTCTTCTTTTTGAATAGAAGATTTGGAACATATTTCACCACGCTGTTCCAATACGTGTTGATTGAATTCACAGTTGGCACAATTTCTATGAAATTAGACGCATGCAGGTTTCATCACGATGTTTTCCTTCACTGCCGAGCACGAGATGAATTATAAACACAAATTAAGCACATGAACCGGCAGTCATCGGTTAAGATGCACGCGTTCATATCTATCTTCATAACAGTTACATTTTAAATTTTACAATCGTAACATTGTATTCAACAAAGTAATATTAACTTCATAAGAGATGCAATTATAATCCAATGTCAGATACTTTTTCTTCGTTTTAGACGAGGGAATATAATTTATAACAAATAGCCTTGACTCGACTGGAATGTGATTGCGAATGCACACATAGACTTTTTACATTCCCTACTAATACAACGCAAAAGTAAAAAGTTTTAAAGCGAATATTTTTCACGATTTCCGAGCACTTTTATTTAGTATTGATTTGATAGAATTCTTTTCTATTTCATCTCTGTTTTCTACGGTCACAAAAAAATTGGAAAAAGAGTTTTATTTTTCACGTTTGTGTATATCCCGACTCAAAGATATAAAGGAGTGTATATCGTGAGAGTAACAGCCTATAAAATGTCCTGTTACTGAGGAACGGACTGTTTGGAAGATGGATACGAAATTTATCCACCGAGCTCATCCATCACTGGTTAAACATATTAAGATAGAATGTCTTCCAAGATACAGATTATTTATACAATGTTTTATTCACACAAAATTAATCAGGTAATAAAAATTTAACACAAAAAAAAAACAATTGAATACACATGTATTATCAACATACAAACATCAACATCTGCAGTCTGTAAATTTACCATTGCTGGCCTAGGGCCTCCTAAGCTTAGAAGCATATTCCACCACGCTGCTGAAATTAGACATATTATGCAAATTTACTTGCCATGTTTTCCTTAACCGCTGAACAAGAGATGAGTTATAAACACAAATAACGCACATGTAAATTCAGTGGTGCTTGCCTGGGCTTGAACCCGCAATCAATAGTTAAGATAAAGACGTTTTAACCACTGTGCCATCTCGACTTATTTGTATTACTTATTTTGGAATTATTCCACTTATATTTTAAAAATTTTAATTAAATTATAATTGATCTTAAATTCACATATAACTAAGATAACAATTACATAAAACGGGTTCATTTAAACTCAATTAAAGTTAAATATTTACTTACGCATAATTGACATGGAATAATCCAATGTATTTTTCCGAAACCAACTAATTTAAAAATGATATAATATTAGACTAAGGTGATTTTAAATTGCTTACAATTTAATACCTAGTCGAGAATAGAAAATATACTGATTCGATATATTGTAAAGTGATCATCGAACAATATGTCAAGCACTTCAGTTGTAGATAAGGGGTTTACGGTTGTTTTATCTGAACAAATATCGCTTGACATCTATATCTGATTTGATCTTGGATTAAACGTTTGAAACATCAGAGTATCAAGTGGTTAGAGACAGATGTTGTTTACGTAATAGAAATTATTTTGTCTCAGTTCTATTTGAATGCAAGGAAAATTTTATATAGATATATGTATTAGTGTAGTACGAAAACTGAGTGACGTGGTTGAGGATATGACGTCACCCTTCAGACGTAGAAACAGAAAGGGGCAACCTTTCTTGGTTGTCACGTTGGTGACAAAATGTAATCCGTCAGTTGCATTCTTTATGAATTTTATCATTATTTATTGGTTTATTACTAAGACTTAGTTAATTAATCTCTACTAATATTTATTTTATAAAGATTAGTAAATGATCAATCATAATATATTATTTTTATAGTAAAATATCTATAGGAACGCCTAGGGGCAAGACCGGCTCGCATACGGTACTCTTACAATGTCAAGCTCACCTCTATAAGTAAAAAAAATATATTTTTATTTAATTTATTCCATATTTGTTTAATTGTTTTTTTATTCTACTAATCACTACCAGGAAAAAGGATTTTTTATATCTCATGCGTCCTGTAACGGCTACCTTTTTAATTGCTCATTTAACCCTTCGGGTGCCTGGTGGGTAAAAATCACATGGCGTGCCTGGTGGGTCTGTGGGACCCGGTAACAAAATAATTGTTTTTATAACTTATTTAATTAGTCAGAACGCCAAATAATGTGTTTATATTTATTTTAGAACTGTTTAGTCATATGAATGAAAAATAAATTTAAACGAAACTTCTTCTACAAAGTTATATTAAAAAAATTAAAAAGACCCTAATTTTACGAAACAAAAATTAACACTTATGTTTAAATCAATAATATCAAAGTTTTTAATTGAGATCAATAATCAGACTTAACATTTATTTAAGGCACTAAATAATCAACTTACAAAATATCATATTTTGATCTAAAAATAACAAAGGTATTTGCTTATAACTAATCAGTATTTATGTGACAGTTTTTGCAAACAAAAATTGCGTGTTCCAAGCAAATATGACTTGTGCAAGAGACACAGGTGTATTTAGGCTTGCGATCTTTTTGGCTAAGACATACATAACAACGCCTTTTTATACCAGCATCATGTCTTTTGGATGGTGGCTCTGAGGGTTCCCCTAAATGAGAAGATGACTGATTCTCTTGTATAAAGTAGTTGAAAGATGCAAATTATTACGTCGTTCAGTCTGATGTGGAGCAGTCAATGCCATGCACTTTGTTTTTATAAATTTCCTGCTAGTTGTAATTGTATTCGAATTGTTTTACAAATGAATAACTTTTGCGATTATGCCAGTAGCGTTGAGAATCCAGAAATAATAATTAAGGCCATTGATTATGGCACCAAAGTGTGTTATCGGTCCCTTTATATATTGATCTGTGAAAAACGAATCAGCCCTCCTGTCACCAGTAGAGGCAATGATGCGAGGTGTTATACTTTTATTTGGTATATATGATATCGCTGTTATTTGGTTCATTATAGACTTTTACTTCACTTTCATCAAAAACTACATCCTTATCTTCATATTCTTCAAAATATCTCTCTAAAGCTTGGCGAATTTCATCATTTATTAATCGCCCAGCCATTATAACTGCATCAATGTTTTTTTCCATAAATAATGTACCACAAAATATACATTAAAGAGAGAAAACAAAAATAGTAGCTTAAAGATTAAAAGTTACGCCGCGTGCCTGGTCGGGTCCCTGAGGCCCGAGCCCACACAAAATGCGTGTTATTCGGATGGGTGTACGTTGTGGATAGCGTGAGAGTAGTCAAAATAGCCGTTAGTTTGTATTGCGAAGCTACTCAGGAGTACAGCGAGTTTGCTCCAAAAATTTAAAAGTTATCGTTGATTATTTGAAGTGACGGGTCTGTCAGACCCACTAGGCACCCGAAGGGTTAATTATTAAAATTTGAATACAACTTCGTTCATTCAGAATTAGGTTTATTTAAATGAGTACGTGTGCTGTTTCAATGCTGTATTACTCGTTACTCTATTGTAATTTCTACGTAATCAAGTCCACTGTTCAATCGTCAAAATTTAAAATACTAAATTTATTATTTTATATTAAAATGTAATTAAATTATCAAGGCACTTTGTATGAAAATGGATATTCTAACTTTATGAGGTATACTTAATATAACAAATACGCAAATTTCAAAACTAAGGGGTTTTAATTTACTATACTACAGTATAGTATGATTATATTCTATTAAATACCTATAAATTAGAACATATATTTTGACCACCTTTGACTAAATATTTCATAGTTAAAACAAAAAAAAATAGTGTATATAACAAATATAATATATGTATAAGTAACAATACATTCATATGTTTTTTATAACAGTTACCTGGTACTTAGGTTTTAAAATTGATGATTTTTGTTTATTAAAAATATTTATCTAAAAAAACTTAGCTCTATGTTATCTACAATTAAAACGATTGAATCGTTTGAATTTATAATTATTCCAAGAAACTATAAAACATGTAATCACGTTTATCATCTCAGCGCATGTCATGATTGCACATCATAGATAGTGATAGGTTTAAGATAATAGATATCTTCTTCAACTTATATTTATATATGATACCCATACATACATACATTCTTACAAGCCCTAAAGTCTGAATTTTAAAAGTGGATTACTGAATTATTGACTTTTTCTATCAAAAATTTAATACAAAGTCAATGTTTTGAAGTTGGAAATTTTAACATTTCCGTACATATAGCACATAAAGCAGTTGATATTGAATTATTTTGCCATCCTCGGAGATTAAGGGAATAGGAAGCGACATCGGAGATAATGATTATAGCATAGCAAAAAATAAATAAATTACTACATAGTATAAAACAAAGTCGCTATGTCTGTCCCTATGGACCTTTGTATGCTTAAATCTTTAAAATTACGCAATGGATTTTGATGCGGTTTTTATAATAGATAGAGTGATTCGAGAGGTTTTTGTATATGATAATATAGTAAAGAAACACTGGAAATTTTAGAAGATTGTAATGTGATGTCGTAAATAAACAAATTCTGTATATTTAGTATCAATATTGTACCCGTGCGAAGCCGGAGCGGATCGCTAGTAAATATATAAATATTACAGTATTATGGACCTATACACTCCATAATATTGATTTATCGACTTTAACATTTATCGAACCGCATCTAATATTTGATAGCAAATGTTGCTAAGCCAGAACCGTAATAACCCAGCTGAACGAACATTATAATATTTCTGTGACTGAAATTAGTCAGGAGAACAGATCACAGCAAGATTATACCAGCGTTAAATTTGGTGATATACGTCTGTTTCATACAAATATATCAAGTGTCCAATTGTAGTATATTTATGCTTATTGCTTCGTTGGTAAGCGTGGCGTGAAGATCTAGCTTCTACCATCCACAATTAACGTGCAATCTAATGCAAATCGGACTTACAGTCGTAATTAGCTCGTGATATAAATGGATGCAAGCGTTAATAATAAATAAATATGCAGCTGACGTAACAAAAACTAAATAAATTAAAACGGCTTTATAAATATTGCTTAGGACGTTATCAGTTACATAATGCTATCTTCTTCTATTCTATGTCAAATTTATGAAGATAGAATGAGAGGAATCTGTGTTTGAACTGCCGTCAAGTAACATTTAAGGGCTATAAATACATATTTTGTCTTTAGATTGTTACCAGATTTTGCATTAATTTCACGGTAAGTTTTGACATAAACCAATCATGTGTGTGTGAAAGGCGATCTGGCTGGAAAGAAATGACGTCGGACAGAGAAATATATGGAAGAAGAAAACATGCAGTACCGACCCCAAATAAAATTGAGATAATGCCAAGGGTATGTTTTTTTTTTATGGTATTGGTTGGCGGACGAGCATATGGGCCACCTGATGGTAAGTGGTCACCATCACCCATAGACAATGACGCTGTAAGAAATATTAACTATTCTTTACATCGTCAATGTGCCACCACCCTTGGGAACTAAGATGTTATGTCCCTTGTGCCTGTAGTTATACTGGTTCACTCACCCTTTAAACCGGAACACAATAATACTGAGTACCGTAATTTTGCGGAAGAATAACTGATGAGTGGGTGGTACCTACCCAGACGGACTAGCACAAAGCCTTACCACCAAGTAAATGATGATATAAACTAAAATCAGTCAAAGGTAAAATAAAGATGTTACGTAAACCTTATTCAGGCATGCGAATAATTATACGATTAGTTTTATCGTATACCTAATTGGTAATAAATACTATCAATGCCACATCACATAGTGAAAGGATAGACGTTTATACCGTGACTTTG
Source organism: Vanessa cardui (assembly GCF_905220365.1). Lineage (NCBI taxonomy): Eukaryota > Metazoa > Arthropoda > Insecta > Lepidoptera > Nymphalidae > Vanessa > Vanessa cardui. The sequence continues at coordinate 9,084,186 of NC_061127.1, read as the reverse complement.
AATCAGTAGTGTCGTGCTTGATAATCATGAATGTTGAGAAATCGTTGTAAAACATAAAACAAATAAAATATATGACTTTAATAAATAAGCGTAAAGAAAATATATAGTTATGTTTTTTGTCTTGACTCAAACTAATAAATACTTTATCTGTGAGTCTGATTTTTTTTTACTATAAGAACTGTTATTGGAAAATATAGGAATATTTTCTTAGATCTATGAAATGTAATATGACTAATATAAAACGGTAAGACATTACTTTCACCTTTATTTGTTATTACACCTGAGCACACGCTATTCAAATCGGAGCAAATAGCTAAGAAAAATGTAATGTTTATGTATGTATTTTAGTTATTTATTCATATAGTATTCATTTATAGAGCTTGTAGAAACTGTAAACTGTACAGTAATCTAAATGTAACATTTAAAATTAAAATAACACAATACGAAAGTTTTAAGCGTATTACCGTGTCAGATCTATAAAGCTACTGTTGTCAGTTGCGAAAAGTTAGTGGCGTTTTTTAATAGTTACATTGGAAAAGTTTTTTTTTTAATAATGACTAATAATGTTATACAAAATTGAATTTAGATTGTAATAAAAAACTAACTTTTCTGAGTGTAAAAAGGTTCACTGTTATAGGCAACGGCACTTATCTGTCTACTTTTATGAGATCTACAAATCTTATATACAATCCTTTTTACGTCTGGTTTTTAGGCAATGTTGCGTGGAAAATAGCTGTACCAAAAATTCTCTTTTAGATTTCGTACACGTACAAATTTGTAAGTACGTAATAAGTATTCAATATAAAAAATAATTGTGATCATTTTACGATTTTAAAACAGACGGTCTATTGAAATAACAAGATCTAAATTTGAAAAATATTATAAAAAATATTGAATTTAAGGGATGTTATATAACATAAAAAATATTTACTATTAAATGTAAATGTTTGGTAAAAAAAAAAAAAATATTAATGTTGAAGAAAAGGTTTTATGGAATATTCTATTTTCTAATCACATATTGGTCCAACTATTATCATCATATATTATCATTATCTTTCAATCAGGTCCTCCTGCTCGTTTGCCACCTATGTCATAAAAAAAATATATCATTTGTTAGCAATCAATAATAATGTTAGAAATTTTAGGATCACATCTTCAATGATAAAATAACTAATATTGGTGAAAAATTGGTCTGCGTTTAAGTAAGGTTTTACACAAAAAGTACAGTTCTGTACAAGATAAAATTTATTTAAATTTAACTGTGGAAATTACAAGTTATGTTGTTATAGCGATGAGTTGTGATTAATTAATACAATACTTAATTTAAAAGCAATCGTTTTACCTTAAAATGTTTAACTATTATTTTTATTATTAAAATTTATTTTTATTATTCAAATTTTATTTAAATTTTTTTTTTAATGAAATAAACTTTAAAGTTAAAAAGAATAATTATGACTTAATCCATAAAGTAACATAACACTTGTCATACAAAAGTACCTACTTAACTGCCATTATTCATGTAATGAAAATATTGAGCCGTTTTTTTAAAAGTAAAAACAAATTTATTTAAAACGCTAAATGCGAAAAATGTATTCAATTCACGTCATGTACAAATTACTAAATTAAATATTTGTACAAAAATTAAATTTCTAAGGCGAAGGTAAATATTATTGGCACGACGTTTGCGACTTCGAGTACATTTATTTTGTAGTAGTTATGAATCAACATGCTATTATTTAGGATCTACAATAACAGCATGGGAAAATACCACTGCTGGGCTAAAGCTTCCTTTATTTTGCTTGGTTTAAATTAGAATTTACTCGAAAACGCTGCTCCAAACAGAGTGGATACAAAAGTGAAAGATTTTCATTTAAATGACGCAAATTTCCTTGTGATGTGTTTCTTCATTCTCTTGCCAGATATTTAGTATACGCAAATTAACTACATGAATACGCAATGATGCTTGTAAATCTTTAAGATCATAATCCCCAGTTTATTCACGTGTTTAATCCTAGTGGTTCAATATAGCTCCTCATTGAACAGAGATGACCACTAGGCACTATGGAGCTAAATTGACTGAAATTATTACAGCCCTTTAAAAGGTTTCTGACTGTTCGTCTTTGTCAAACCGTAGCCGCTTTTGTTAACAAATGCCATTTTTTATGCTGATCTCATTTAATTATCACAAAATTACCGCAAACGAAGAAGAAAATCTTTCCGTCTTTCTTTCAAACCTTATGATTTATGGACTTCTTTTCAATGTTGGAGAAGTCCTTTTAACAATTCATAAGGTTCTTTTCATGTCAAAGCATGTAATATGTAAATGGATGATTTAAAAAATGAAGTAAGATTTGCTTCGCAGTATTCAAGGAAGCGTTATATCACCGTATATACATAGTAAATATTTATACACGTAATAAAATTAAATAATTCATACAAATAATAATTTATATATTACATAATGAGCATCTAGCACCCAGTGGAATAGTTTAGTAATATCATAGAGAAAAGCTAAAGCTAAAAGTTGATCTTTTCAAAGATATAATCAAATGACATTTTGATATTGACATTCGCACTTATTCTTATTGCAAAAAGGCATATGTTCAAACACGTCTCAAAAAAAAATGCAAAATTGTATATGTTTGCTTTTACTTATGAGTTAAATACTTATTAATATACTTAAAAATGACATTACATATCGTCATTGCTTCTGCAAAAGTCGCTGTGTTTTTTTCATATTTTTCAATTGCTGTGCCGTTTTAAACGTTATTTCAATATATGGAAATTTCAATGTATGAATATCGCATAGCTAAATTTATAAACTTTTAAACTATAGAAGTAATGACAAAACTGATTTTACAGTTCATGCGTATTGAAATAACGATTAAAACGGTTTAACGACCGAAAAATATGAAATAAAACACATAGCTACTTTTGCAGGAGCAACGACAATATTATACTTCTTTTGATAATTTGCCTTTTTTAATAGTACAAACTTTATTTTGTTGAGCTCAACAAAATAAAGTTTGTACTATTAAAAAAGTAGTATTTGGTGGTTTTTTTTAATATCATACGACCATCTACACTTACAGTAGTAATATAGATATGCTCTCTATTTCCTCTCCTTCATAATCCAATGGGATGGCGATCTATCATGACCGGAATATCAATAGCAACCTCATATTTTTTGGGGCTACAATTCTTTTTTCTTACTCTGGACTGTTTCTGATATTTGTTAGATTTAACAAGCTTGATATGAAACAGTTCAGAATTTGTAACCTTATAAACCCGTCACTAGACTAATGACATTTAATTAACTTCGTTTCAACTAGCCCTAAAGCGTTGCAAAAGAGCAATCCGCTGATGCCCTAAACCACTGGAACCGGTTAGTAAGGACAGAATATTAATATGAAATAATCATGTCAGTGATACATGTCACACAGCCTTATAGGGTATTTATGAAACATCAGGCAAATTCACTTGATCTTCCGTACTCGGATAATGATTTTGCAACGACAGTGTAATTATAGAGACGAGCTGACTTATGTTCTTTTTTATTTCACGTTGAAATAAAACAGTAATTTGATTGTTGACGTGAAATTAATTACTTCGCATGTAACTCTTAAACGTGTCAGTTTTATTTTATTTTATATAGTGATTGGAAATATTCAAGCTAATAAAAATTGATTACCACTGACCATTGGCAGCATCCAAGTATTAGTTCTGTCTTCAATACATTTTTATAACTGTATTAAGATATGATTGAAAAGTCTTTTAAAAATAGTTTTTTTTTATGTCATTTAGACTATTTTTATTTTATGATTCATTGAGTAAATATTACCATACGGTAATTTTTATTCCTGAGACTAATCATATTGTCTTCTTATTTTCCATAACACAAGTGCTTTGGCTACTTACATTGGGATCAGAGACCAATATTTGCAAATATTGAATTTGATCTATTTGATGCACAAATTGTTATAGTCTTGAAATATTTTGTACAATGCCGTAAAGTTTAACTAACAATACCTATTTCACGACAATAATATTACTACGCTTATTTTTCTTTCCAGCAACCATAGATTGTGATGTATTTGATCTATATCTCTTAAAGCGGCCATCTCGTTTAATCTCTTATAGCGATTAGCTAGCAAGGTATTCTCAGAGGCTAGAGAGGAATTAACAGTGCTTCTAGCAGTCCTGACGGATTAAAGTATCTTCAGACTTTAAGCGTCCACCTTCATTTATTCCAACTTATATGGATGTAAATACACACTCGAGCAATTTTCATAATTGAAATTGTGGACGTAGTAATTAGCACTTAGTAGTAATTGTGGACGTAGTAATTAAAACAACGGAACCGATTTTGATGTAACTTATTATTAATGGAAGCTTGAACACCAGAACATTTTCTATATTTTTATGCCTAACCAACCAACCAATCAGTACATCACAAGCGAAGTCACACATATTTAATTATAATCTTGTAAGTATGTAATCGAATGTAATACATTTTGATTATGATTTTGATTATGATCTTGGATATATAAATAAGCAAGAAGGTTTTAATTTAACAAGGTTATAATATAAAATATCCTATTATATAATATAATATATGTAATATATATATATTATAATAGCAATTCAATAAATATATAATAAACTTTTACGACGTCATATGCGCATAAAACATGCATTTTTGTAAACATTAGTACCGCTACAGAGATCAAAACCACATCTTGAAATATCTGTGGCGTACTATCTACACAATACCAATCATTAGAGGGGGGAAAACCGCGTGAAAAAGTGTTAAAACTGATAATTATTTTAAAAAGGAAGGAATATGAAGTAATTAATTTTAATGAAATGTTAATGAAAATTTACTTTGAAATTAAAGCAAAAAACATATGTTCTGTAAACCTTTCACCGATTCTTTATAATAGAGATAAAAATCTGAGATTGAATTTTCCTACCAAGATTTAGAACAAATAATAATGATATAAATAAAATAATTATTAAACATGTTATTATGAAAATCACAAATTTAAACAATATATCTTAACATATCCATAAACCATCTTTAAATATACTCATTCCTTCTCACTTTATAATATCTATACTTTTAACTAACTTGAACTATCTTTAAAAATATCTACTTTATTCAAGTATGCTTTTACAAGCATTTTTAATCGTCATTTTACAAACAGAAGTAAACTGAATTAAGTAAAGCTTACATACGTTCGGAATAAAAATTATAACCATAATTACTCTTCTGTATTACACTGTATTTATTTATTATGTTTATATCTGCTTTGTACACCTCTACCTCTTTCTATATCTGTTTTCCTCGACCTTAAGATTGCTTGGAAGAGATCGCTGTGTTAGCGATAAGACCGCCTCTTATACATTTTTCCTAACCGTGTCTATGTGATTTTATTTACTCCTGTACAATAACGAGTATTTTGATATATTTTTTTTATAGATTACTCTTTTCCAATATTTAAAACACAAAGTTATTTTATTTAAATACAATTACGTATACCTTTAATATCGCCTGAAAGTCAACATGTATTAGGTTCACGCAAAATTGTTTAAAAAATATTCTAATTATTTAGTTCGTAACTTTAATATTAAACAAGTCAATTTATTACCCTTCACATTCCAATAGAGCCCAGTCAATACGAATATACAATGAATTGTGAAAAGTAATGTTTCAATTTTGTATTGAAAACAGATGTTTTAAAGGTGCACTGACTCCGATGATTTGAACTTGAACAAAAAGTGCCGGTGTATTGCGAGTATCCATCCCAAGAGCTTCTTATTTTGTATTCATTCATGCCACCGATGGGAAAAATATTCAAAATCTTCTTTTTAGCAGGAGCGAAGGTCTTTGCCTATAAGTGGAATATTTAAGGGCTACTTACTATTTCAATGTAAACGTTTATTTTAATTCGACATTCAATTCGTTTTATCTTATTTTTATATTGTCATTTTTTAAAATAAATACCATATATAAATAAATATGAGAAAACATCACATACATTACTCTGATCACAATGTAAGTAGCTTAAGCACACGTGTTATGGAAAATCAGAAGTAACGACGGTACCACAAATACAGAGCCAAGGACAACATAGAAAACTAATGATAATCTGACTTGGCCGGGAATCGAATCCGGGACCTCGGAGTGGGATACTCATGAAAACCGTTGTATTCGACACTACTCGACCACGGAAGTCGTCAAATATTATTTTTTCAAATATATTGTGTTAATTGTTCATTGTCCTATTTGTACATAATTACATTATCATATAATTTGCTATTACTAATTGTTTGTTCAATAAATAAACATAAGGCGAAACAATTTGAATCGAACCGAGTAAATAGTTATAATTCGTTTCAAAAAGTTTTTGGTAATGTTAGCAAAAAGCGATTTTATTCGGATGGTGTTGAGCAACCGACAAACAAGTCGAGTCGATCGATAAGCACTGAGGTCGACTACTTTCTACTAGTGTGCGTTTACGATACAAAACCCAAATTCACCTCACAAATGCATTAGCGCTGAATTTGAACAAAGGAATGTGTACTATATACATTAACATGTAAATTGTGAATAAAAATAATTGGGGCAAAATTAAATTCAAATTTCGAACTCATATACAAGACAAAACGTTTTTAAAGCATAAACGTACTTGCAAAACAACCATGTAATTGTTATGCGTACACTACTGGCCATTGACATTGATTACACAGCCTATATATGTATAGTTCATATAGTTCCACTGGTTCACTCAAATTTCAAGCTGGAACACAAAAGTGCTAAGTATTTCTGTTTGGAGGTAAAATATATAATGGGTACCCACTAAAACAGGTTGGCCCAAAATCCTACCACTAAGTAAAGCTAATTAAAATTGATGAGGAGTCGGCTTCACTAAAACCTCATACTTAAACTCGAATGGATTGAATAAGCTTTCAGCTAAGGTAAAGCTGATATTATTCTACAAAATTAGAGACTACGAAATAATTGGTAGTGCAAACACATGTACATAATCACATACTCAACTGGACAAACAAACATGTTCGTTCGGCTAGTCAAATAATGTAAATTTGAAATGCAAATAAAATTATCCTTGTACTAACTTTGGCGGAAATATTTGGTCTGAACTGTCAAGAGCGCGCCTAAACTCCCTTGCACCTCTTTGAATATGTTACCTAATGTTCCTATCCTTTTTCTATAAACAATGACCAATAGTACACATTTTATTTTAATTCATAACTTTTTTTGTTGCAGTTTCTGTAGCAATGTTTCTTAAGAATTTGATATTATGGTATTATTATTTTAAGTATAATATGATGATTTAATGATTTATACAGAGCGCTGTCAAAAATATCGTACTTCTCTCCTTATAATATGCTATTATAAGGAGCAGCAGCTGAATTAAGAATTAATATGGGTCACGTGAGTGTCAACAGCTTATCTTCGTTATAAAAAAAATTAAGGGTATTATAAAATGTATCTAATAGTACCTCTAGATAATTTGTAAACATAACGATTAATCAAATGTATCTATTAATAGCATATAGCGTTATGATTATAAATAAAATAAAAGTATGTCAAGATTGAAGGATATTTCGTAATTTTTAATGTACACCTGCATCTGTGTGCATACTCGTGCATATGTATATCTCCTTGCAGTAGTTGAGACCGTTGGTGAAATCAAGCAAGGATAACTTTATATCGAAATCAAAATCCAAATCAAAATATATCCATCTATATACAATATACATCACTTAAAACACATTAAGTGAAGCTGCCACCGGAATGTGGATTCTACTGAAAAAACGGGCAAGAAACTCAGAAGTTATTCTTGTTCAACATTTAAAAATACTAAGTCATGTTAGCGTAAAGAAACCTTCTATTCCTTTGAAATAAAACTTACGTTGTAAATTATTGTATCGTCAAAGATCACCTGTTAAACAATCTTTTGGTCATGGTCATTGAAAATGCTCAAGTATCATGTAAGAATATTATTGTATACATGATATACGCAAGTAGTTCGTCCCGACTTCATATGAGTGAAATTCATAAAAAATGTCTACCCCCTTAAAATTGTGTCCAAAATCATCTTTCTCAATGAATATCTATTCCGGAAAGGAGTAATTATAATTTCAAGTCGATCGGAGCTATAATTTCGAATATCTTTTGATGGTCAATCAATTAATTAAAAGAAAAGCTATTGGTTCAATCACGTCTGATTTTTTGAACAAACACAAAATAATATTACATATTATTATGAGCAATCTTAAAATACTCGATATAATTATAACAGTAAGATATAACAGATAATTAGAATAAAGTAAATGCCTTAAATATAATAAAGTTCAGTAAAGCTTTTATTTTTCGGTAATTTTCGTTCGTAATGTGAAATGAAACCAAAAAAAATATGCATAATTATGAAATTCCCACTCTTATCACGAAAAACATTAAGGCTGAACAATGACGCTCCAATGTCAACTAACTTTGAATATAAACGTGCCACACTTAATATACTTTTTAAATTATTAACGTAATACGAAAATATGTTTTTTTATGTCATCGTAAATATTTCTTCAAAGAATGTTGAATAACGTTAAATATAAAATACATATTAAGTATTTAAATTAAGAAGTCAATTATCAATTTGCATTAATTTTGAAAACTGACAAATAGTACGTTATCTTATAATATAGAGTGATATTGAAATTAAGAATTATAAGAATAATAATATCTATACAAAAGGTTACAAAAAAATAAATAAAACAAAAGACAGCAAATTGCTAAATTTCAGATAATAATAATTTCCCTAGTAAAGAAAGAGACTACCTTTAATATAGAAACAATCCACTATAAGAATTTCAATAGACCAATGGATGGAATAAGTAGATCTTAACCCAAGATTCCAAGTTTAAATCCAGTCACACACTCGTATTATGTACATACATATATAATTCACATATAATTCACTTCGAACAGGGCACGGAAGTAAAACTCCGTGGCAAAAATGACTGATAAAATTATTGTAGACGTACACACTAGTAGAAGTATACTACCTATACACCTAAACACTATATATCAATAAGCCGCAATGCTGCATCATGATGGAGTTATATACCAGACTTATTATTAAAAGGAGAGCAATCTAATTCACATACAATAAAACAGTTCACTTTATACGATTTGATTTGATACAATTTATATAAGAAGTCGATTTATAATGAATGACATTGATAAAATAACATACGTAATATAATTGTTCCGTTCACCTACTTACTTGTTCTTAAATTGGGTAACTCCCGTATCTAGCGATCTTTTTCCTTTTGCCATTATTTATGTTACACTAGACACTAAATTATGCAGACAACTGGCAATCTGACTCTCTGACGTCACCGAGACACGACTGTACACGTAATTTCATAAATGTGACGCTAGTTTTACGATAGGTTTTAAATGAATATATATTTTAGCACAAATTTATCGTTAAAATAAATAGTGTTTTAGCTTCCACCAACAATTTGAAAATAAATATATTTCTATAAAGCCAGCGAGTAAATAGTAAAGGATTATCAACGTTGTATGAGTTTATTACTTTGTAGGGTTCAGCGGTAAAATTATAAAACACTCGCTGTCCGTCCTGACTTCATGCGGTTAATAAAAGGTTTTTCTTCGATATTTTTCATAACCAATGAGATACCTAAATATTTTTTGCAAATTAATCGATTCGCCTGTTCCATGCTAATGCATTATACTATACGACCTGCAATTTTTTGTTTGTTGATCTATATAAATAGATTTATCTAAAACTTCTGGTTCGAATTAAAAACTAAAAAATTGAAATTTTAAAGCCTTAAAAAATTACATTTTTTTATATTTTCAATAGAGCCTTGCCCGTTTTCTTCAATGTAGTTTTTTCATTAAACCGTTAAAACAAACATTTTAATAATAGGTAATATGCTAATTTATATGGAAAATGCGTTTAGTTTTAGACAACATAAGAAAGAAATTACATTATTTATTTTCTACACAAATGATAAACACTAGGAAATATATTTCACAATGGAACAGCATAACATACTAGACAATAACTACCTTACTTTGTTACAGAAAATATTGATAGCATATTCAGAACCTAGAAGTCACGTCACGATAAAACTATAAAAAAATACAATATTCTTTATTGAATCTATGCACATTTAAAGTCTCTTATATATTGCAATTTTTCTCAAAATATATACTTGGAAATTTCTGAAATGATTACATGATCGTTAAATTAGATTAAAAGTATTTCTAGGGTACAATCAGACTCTACTGATAATTTCAAAACAAAAATATTTTGACAAGAGCCAAAATCCAGGCAAACAAAGCCTCGAATAAACGAGCAAGTTACTCGTAGACAGCCTTATATCCATCTCTATAAGCATCAGATGAAAATCAATGGCTGGATTTGGATTCTATGGAATATATTCCCGTTGAAAATGTAGGATGCTATTTCGGCATGAAATAATAAACACCGGCTTTTGTTAGACAATACAGACCATGTAATGGTCTCTTTAATCAATATCTATAAATATCGGCGTAAATTATTCGAAATTCGCTTCATTTGGTATGAAATTATTAAAATGATACATTTAAAACTGTGTATTGTAAATTTTACTATATATTATATAAAATATTGTACTTTTGGATTTAATCAAAAACTTCTATTTATAGCTAAATAATTATAATTAAAATTATTTTCACTATTTTAGCCTTATTTTACCTATTTATGTATAATAATTTCTATATACCTAAGTAGGTATCTATATACTCATCAATATTGTTGCTTTTTGGTTTGTGTAACAGACATAAGCAAAACAACATCTTAGCCCCTTGTTGTTTGTTGGCATATTCGTATAATGGAGAAAGATTAATATTTATTACAGCGCCAGTGACTAACGACGTTTTGACCAGTTACCAACAAGTGACTGAAAAAAAAAACCATATTCAAGATCTTGTATTGTTCTCATAGAAGTGACTTGTTATATCATCAACGGTATCATTTATAATGTTATCAATTAAATCTCCTGTAAGATTTTTTATCACTTGCAATCTTTACTGCAATAACTGAAGCAAATACTGAGATAGAGAACGAACAATGCGAAATGATATAGCAGGCCTTGTTGATACAGATATAATTAGTACATTTTATTATCACGAATAGAAATTATACAAGGAAGTAGCCTTGCTCGTTCTTGTAAATGCTAATATACGCAAGTGTTGTTATATATAACAACTTACCTACACGCAATATCTTAGAAATTGATTGTCAAAGTACAATAAGAAAAAATTGTTACGTTTGAATATAATCCCAAAAAGCAATTTAAGCGTTATTTAATAAACTGTGTGTAATGAGATTTTTAATAACTAAACAGCCTTCGGTCGAGTGGTTGGACATCGAGGTCAGTCGCACGATTGTGTTTACGGTTGAATTACTTACTATTATAAAATACTTCAAGAATTAGACATCAATACTGAGTATGGCGAAATATATGTGGGTTCCGTTAACTGCATGAATCGAACTAAAGCGTTCGCATATAACTTTAGACAGTCAAATTTAATCGAAAGCTATTTGAGATATCTGAACAGATTTCAATGAAATTGAAGCAACAAAAATCGATATAGTCAAAGCTTGACATGTGGAAATTTTTGTCATTTTTTAAATTCAAATACAAAAACCATAAATGCATGTATGTAATAAACTCTTTTTTGTGGCATTTGTGTTAAGCGTGTCCTAAACGGATAATGAGAGTCGAGATGGCCCAGTGGTTAGAACGCGTGCATCTTAACCGATGATTTCGGGTTCAAACCCAGGCAAGCACCGCTGTTTCATGTACTTAATTTGTCTTTATAATTCATCTCGTGCTCAGCGGCGAAGGAAAACATCGTGAGGAAACCTGCATGTGACAAATTTCATAGAAATTCTGCCACATGTGCCAACCCGCATTGGAACAGCGTGGTGGAATATGTTCCAAAACCTTCTCCTCAAAGGGAGAGGAAGCTTTTAGCCCAGCAGTGGGAATTTACAGGCTGTTGTTTGTTTGTTTTTGTTTTGTGTCCTAAACGCCATACCTATTAGTTGGTGTTGCTGAAAAGGGAGGTCGCCTTCTGTGATAATTATATATCACTGAAAAAAACAGCGAGAGCGTATGGAAAGTGCCTCAGCTGAACTAAAGCACCGAAGAAGACCAGACAGAAGTCGTCGGTGCTATTTGCTACTTTTCAGCCATCGCCGGTGTCACGACACTAGGGGTTTGCTTTATATTTATTAGGTTAACCGTCATCGGGGCGGTAACGTGCGTAAGCGATCCTGTTTCCACTTCGTGTATATTCCGGTGCAATCAGCACGGGTGAGACCCACATCCTCTCATAGTTTACGTGGAGGAAACGTTAACGCGTTTTTCCAGTGAAAAAAAAAATTATAATAGAACTTTTTACGGAAATATGATCAATATCTTAGGTATAATTTTGTATGGAAGTAATTATTTTATAAGACCAGTTAAATCTTGGAGATGAGACCGTGGCGCGTATGTCATACAGTCCAGTGTTATATAATATTTAGTAATATTTATTTTCATTTGCACTCTGGTTTTCTTTATTTACAAATCGTTCACTTATTTCGTTCATTTATTAATTAGCTGTTGTATAAAAAACAAAATTCAACAACGAGAAGACTATCAGTGTATCAGATTAATTAAACAATCAATAAATATTAAAAAGCATATTTAAAACAATTTAATGGAATCGCAAATTTTTCCTAAATCATATAAAAATATTCTTAGAGTAAAAAATTACATTAAAATTTAGTTGACTTATTTTTATACTATGCCAGATAACTTCTTCCGCAAATTAATAAAATTAACTTAAATATATTTACCTTATTTAGGTATCTTAGCTCTCAAGGTCGATACCACATTAACGTTGTAAGTGGACGTAAGTATTACTTAAAATCCGGTGTCAGACTGTCTTTATAATTTAAATAAAAAAATACATCCGACATGACAATTAATATTACATGATATACGAAAATCGCAAGCATTGAGATTTCAGCTTGATTTGTTTATAAGTATATAATTTATTGTATGAACCAACCAGCACTACCATATAATTAATTTATTTCTATAAAACATCTTTTAAAACTGCATACAACTGCATACTTGAACAAAGTAGTAATTCTGTAACATTATTTTGTTTTAATGTATGACGAAATCCACTTACGATCATGTGTATTGTTTTAAATGTAAATTAAAACCGAAACAATAAAACATCACAATGATAACTAAAAAGATGACATACTATCAGAAGTAAATAAAAATACAGAGTTATTATTTTGTAAGAATTCTAATGAGCGTGAATTATCTATTCAAATTCACGGCAAAATTATACACAGCGCGTGCAAAACAAAGCATCAATTAAATATAAGTCGTATTCTTAACAGAGTAGGGCTCAAATTTTATATAACTATGGGTTATGAAGAAAAAGATGCATCATTATGCATATTCTTCGTTCTGTAAAAATATATGGAATAATTGAAAACTTCGCCCTTCGTTTTATTAAACATATGTATGTTTAAACAAATGTATTTTGATATTGATCTTTTCAATATAATATGCTTTTACAAGCATTACTGTGTAAATAATAAAAGATCTAATAAAAATCGACGACACTAAAATTGAAAATATGTACATAGTCCCCCGCTGAAGCAAATAAAATTAATACATATTATAAATCTATTGACAATCGAAAACACCTCCACACTAAATTAAAGTAATTTAATAAAATAAATATAATCTTATGTGTGTTTTTTTGCTCTTTTTACTCCTCAGTCGTAAACTTTAATAGTCTTACCCACACTAAGACAATTAAAGAGTACAAGCATCGCACACACACCAACGCATATTGATAATAATTTAAGGTGGAAGGGCACGTTTTCATGAGAGAAGAGATCTATAGTCTACACAGACAAAGAATATACATAATAAAGTAAAATAAGATAAATAAAAATTGAATAATGTTAAGAATTATTAAAAAATACATTAAAATATTTTAATGATCATTGGTGCGTCTTAGTAGTAAATTCAAATCGTATGCCATGACAATAAATCTTATAACCCTTTGCAATTGCCCGTGTCTCTGCTCTGTACTTGCTTTATAGTCACAGTCAAAGTAAAAAAATCTTTATTCAAAATGGAAGTGTTTACACTTTCTTATTGATTGTCGAATATCTACCACCGGTTCAGAATATAATACCTCAGACCTGTGAAGAACCGGCGAAAGAAACTCAGCGGGATCTATTTATTTTTCCTCTTTTTCAATGCCAATTTACAATATACAATAATAAACATATTTTTGTTATTTGAAACAGCCCAATATGGGCCAGCTCAATAATAGTATTTTTTATTTTGCATCATTTTATGTAAAAAAAAATATTGATTTTGATTAATTTATTACATTGGTTACAATAAATCTTTCAATAACTGTTAATGTTTATTATGCCACTTTGAATATCGACATACGATCAATTAATAGCAGTTGAACTTCGCTTACATATTTATATATATATGTAGATGCCGCTATTAAACTAGACGTAGCGACCCTTTAATTAAATTATCTCTGACCCATTATACATCGAGGAGTAAATTGATCCTTTTACAAGGGTAAAACGGAACTGTAGTTTTTTTTTAATGAAAACGGAAGTAACAACTTCATTAATTAAAACGTGAAGTTCGTATTTCGGTATTCATTAAAACGAAATTTTCAAAAGTTATAGCCATTTAAATGAATGAAATAAAATGGTTTGGAAATATATTTTTAAAAATTGTGTATTGGAAAACGATTTGTCGCTGAGGATAGGAAACGTAACGACTTTCTTCCTTTCCTCATATCCTATGAATAAGAAAGAAAATGGAATATACGGTATTGTGAATGGGAAATTTTTAATGATTGGAACTGTTGCACAACTGCTTCCAAACGGATTCTATATCATTACATAGTATAAAACAAATAGTCGCTTACCGCCGTCTGTCTCTGAAAGCATACACATGCTTAGATCTTTAAAGTTACGCAACGGATTTTTGATGCCGTTTTTTTTAATATATAGTGTGATTTGATAATACATGGAAAATATAGAAGAAGAATACTGAGAATTTTAGAAGTTTCTAATGTAAGGTCGCAAATAAATAAATTCTCTAGTATATTTACTACCAGTATTGCAGCCGTGCGAAGCCGAGGCGAGTTGCTAGTTGAATATAAGTCGATCATGCAATTAAATAGAAAAACGTATGGGTTTTCAAATGAGTCATATATCTCGATTGACTTTTATGGTTTGTTTCTAATAAATGAATAAGTTGTCTGTTTATTAACAGTGTACTACTTAATACACTTTACTAATACATGAAATGTTAAAGTCCATTAATGAGAGTGTTTGGAACATACTCCGCCACGCTGTTCCAATGCGGGTTAGTGGAATGCACATATGGCGGTGCTTGCCTGAGTCTGAACCCGCAATCATCGGTTAAGATGCACGTGTTCTAATCACTGTGCCATCTCATTCTAGGCATCCTTATATTTAAAAAAAAATATTTTACTTACTTTTAGATGTTTCTCCTTGTATTTACATAGTGTAAATGAAAGCTGATCATCCTTTTTTTTATATTTATGGTACATCTTATTGATCAGCCATCTTCATTATTATCATTATTATTGCATCTTTTTAAATATAATTTATCAAGGAACATTTATATACAAATATACTATTTAAGCACTGTTTAAAAAGACAAACATAAATCACTAATTTCAATTAATAATGTACTATTTGTTTTTCATCTATTACAAAGTACGAGTACAGGTAAATATAGTTTACATATATTAGTAAAAATATACTTAGTTTGTTTTCATAATACTGTCATCGTTTAAAATAAGCAAAAAGGATGTGAACGTGTGATTAACATAAGTTAACACGGATTCCCACTAAAAGCATTATTAAATATTTAATTTTAAAGCAATCTCAACAAAAATATGTTAATGTCCATACCTAATATATTTCAACGATTCCTGTTTTAATCTTGAGTTATTAAATAAGACATAAGGTTGAATAGGAAGGATGGACTGTATGAAGTATTCAAACTTCGGCACGCACTACTGAGTATTCATGTTTGATGGTAGGCTCTGTTCAGGTTTATCTAGGTAAAATCAAAATATATTTTATTCAAGTAGGCTTTTATAAACACTTTTCAATCGTCATTTAACAACTGTATTAAGTGAAGCTATCACCGATTCGTAGTAGATTCTACGGAGAAATACCGGCAAAAACGTTGGTAGCTACTCTTTGTCAACATTTAAAAATACTGTCATTTTAGTTAAATACATTTAAGTATGTATGTAATATATCCTACCTGGAAATCGACATTAATTTCACGCTTTTTAATTGTCTGTATTGAATAAATATGTCTTCTTTACCAATGTATTTATTACGAATTTTATTTGAGTTTATGAAACGGCAAAGTTAAAAATGTCTTTGGGATTTTGAAGGATTTATTGACTTTGTGAAGAAACTTGGCGTTATAAGCTTATCCTTGTGCATATGCAATGATTATTATCACAGATTTTATCGAAGTGATGAATATTACAATTAATATAGATAGGTTACCCTATAACCACAAAAAATAACAGTGATTTTAAACAATTATGTACAAGTGTGAAGGACTTACATGGATCACATCTGAATAAAATTAATACAAAAGAAGGGTTTATATGCCTGATAATATAATATGTTTCACGAGCATAAAGTGTAACAAAAGACTTTGTTTTACGGAACATAAACTTTATGTACGAGCATATCATAGAATTATGCCACATTTTAGGTTATCAGAATATTTCAGCATGATTTTTATGTCGAATTATCACAGCTATTACAGTGTACCTTTAAAAATAAACAAATAAATATTGGACAACATTATATACATACATTACTCTGATCCCAATGTAATTACTAATTAGCTAAAGAACTTGTGTTATGGAAAATAAAAAGTAACGACGGTGCCACAATCATCCAGACTCAAGACAAAATAGAAAACTAATAAATTTTCAAGATCGACTCTGGAATCGAACCCGAGACTTCGGAGTGGCGAACGCATGAAAACCGATGTACAATACTCGACCATGAAGTTTATATTAAAAAATTCTTCCAAATATTTGTTTTCTTGTTTTTTTTTTATTTAATTGTCTCTCTAATGCCATACTAAATATATGTATCAAATGAAGTCCTAGTATGGTTCGTTGTTTGCATAACGAATAGTTTCTTAAATTGTATTTGTATTGTTACGTTTATTATCGCGTGAAATTTTATGAATACATCCAAATTTACTATTTTGGTCATACGTCACAACCAATCGGAATCGAGGATAGTCCTTGAGCGGGTACGTGGCGCCATTTTAACGTTTTGGCGGGAAATATGTAGTCTGTGGCGTATTTGGGTAATAGAAAAAACAAAATGGTGAAAAGTTAGATCAAGGAGGGTTAATATTAAATACTAATAATTTCAAGTGCAGTTAAGATCGGCGAATCCGCTACTTGATTTTTAGTGTTGGGTTGATATTTTATATTAGTAATTGTGACGTGGTTCAACATTGCAAAACTTTGATTAAATTGTACGAAATGTTTATAGTTTATTCTGTACATGCATTCAATCCCGATGACGCACACTACATACAGGTACGAGGTCATTGTTAATTCGACATATTCCCATTAGGAGGTAATAGGGGCGACTTTTACGATAATTTTAACCCCTACATGCATTATGCGAATGAAAAATTTTTGAGTTACCACGTTTTTAAAGGTTTTTTCAAAAGGAGTCTGAGGTACAACTACAAAATGTTATCAATTAAAATCTATTTTTTTTCCGTTTCATAAGGATATTTTTGATTTTCAAACCACTTTTGTGGTAAATGCTCTAAAAACGAAAAATCTCAAAATTGCTTTACGGGTACTTTTATTTAAAACTAAAACAAATTTCAGACAACAATAAGTAATTTTACATGAACGGAATACAAAATTAAAAACGACGTCATTAATTCAATAACTTTAAAAAAAGTAAAAGTAATTAATTCAAAAAAGGACAAAAGTTTCATCTTTATATTATGATTATATGCTATTAAAGTGTATATAACTCATAAAAGGTTAATAACTTGAGTGTATTTATAGAAATATATAATAAAACGTTTTCATATACATATTTACATATTAATTACTAACTATATTTTAATCATTAATCGCTATGAAAGTACACTGACGGTACTTATAACCTATCTTACAGTATATTATTTTAGTATATTTATGCAATTATACTCGTAAAACCTTGGTAAGTATTGTATCATATTATATATTGTAACAACAATCAATACAATCAATCCATTGATCCATAGAAACGAAATCAACAAAGGTCAGTGTTCTTGGAGTAAGCAGTGTAAACAAGGTCACTTATATATCCTCGTTACGATTGTTTTTATCATTAAAATTTTACTTTTATTTTCGATCGAATATTTAATTATGAATTGAGCAAAGCGTAAACTATCATGGCCGCTAGTTTTAAAACTTTCTACATTGCAGTAGCAATATAACTCTCAGTAGAATACAGATATTATTAATAATAAAAATGTTATTGAACTCAATTATTATAGAAATAAAATATCTATAGACGACTTTAAGGGGAAGTCTTACACTAAAGGAATCGCAATGCAGTATGAATGGCTAATCGATACTTGGTGAATAGTTTGATAGTGAGCGAAGTTTATAAAGAAGAAACGAATGAGGGCCAAGAAAAGGAAACGTTCCTGTATAAGCTAGGATCGGATTGTGGACGGATAAGGAAATCTTGGCTTAAAAATAAATTGGTTTTAGTGTGATTTGGTCAGACCATTATTTAAACAGCATTTAGAGTATTTTTTTTCACTCGCAGCATCACGCGATCGACTCGTGATTGATTTGAATATAATGTAAACTTAAGCAAATGCTTATGCTGTTTCGTCATCGGGTTTTGGTTCAAGTCGATATGATTTTTTTCCTTCAATATGCAATACAAAAGAGATGTACCGCGGTGTACACAACGTATTTTTACAAGTTCCTAGAAAAACACACATATAAACTCTCAAGAAATAAAATTTATGTATCAATTATACATAAATTCATATTGTGCTCGGTGGTGAAGGAAAATATCGTAAGTAAACCTACATGTTACTAATTTCATAAAAAATCTGCCACATGTGTGTGCAAGCCTTAGCCCAGCAGTTGTTGTTGTTATCAATTTATACAAGCGATTTATAATTATCAAATTCATTATAATAAATATTCGAATATGGATACAATAATTATAATAGTACTTCGATAATATACAACTGCATTATTGGGACTACAAGGGCAGGCCAGTATTGCAAAAGTTTTGTTTTGGCTTATATAGAAAAAAAGATCAATATTGTGTCAAGGTCGCTAGCGCTTTTTAAGAATCGCAAAGACAGAAATCGGAAACTAACTACACATGTATGTGTAATCGCACCATACTGAAGAAATTACAATATATCCAATAAAATTTATTATAATAACAAAAACAATAAAATGTCATAACAGAAACGATAACATAAATCGATTATTATCAGAGACTTGAATTTAATATTTATATAAACTTACAGTTTTTACTTTTTTATTATAAAATGAAAACATAAATTTCATTAGATCCGCCGTTAAAGGGTTGTGCTTATAATTCATATCATACATTGCGGAAAGGAAAACAATTTGAGGACACTTACACGTTTGAAAACGTAATGACATTCCTTGAGTCTAAATAACTATACAGATCCTTAAAATAAGGAAATTTCAAATGTGTAATTCGTACTCATATATAACTAAAATTACGAACTGGCCCTTTACTTTGATAACGTTGTTTTTGCTTCAGTGATCCTACTTTGAAAGTACAGATAATATAATCTAACGAATGGCATCGCAGAGCACTAATCCCTTTTCGATTGTCATATGTTCGCGATCTTGCGACACTCATTTTGCGTCTCTGCCAGATGCCGATAAGGGCCACGGCGGCTTATTTATTTTCTATCTCGTTTCAATACATTAATTGCTTGTAAATAAAAATCAGTTTCGTCAAATGTTCTCCAGGCCTATAGCAACTGATGTTTCCACTTGAAAACCGTTGCATGAGCCAATTGATCCAGCGTCATGTGCTTAAATCGATTTAAGAGAGATTTAATATATAAGGAACACTGTATGGGCATGATAATTCAGACGAGATAGCTATTGGATCACTTACTAAAACTTAATTAACTTGAATCTTAACCAAAGATTGTTTTAAGCCCGACCAAGCACGGGTGAACTTTCGTGTGCTTAGTTTGTGTTCATAATTAATCTCGTGACGAAGCCTGTACTTATTGGATTTTCAAAAGCTTGTCACGTATGTTGGTCACTAAACCGCAGCGGAAAACCGGCACTAAATTTCCTTCTAACTTCCTCCTATGGATATGAGACCTTAGCTTAGAAGTGGGAACTTAATCATTTTTATAGTGTAAAATTTAAATAATCTATCCAATTATAGTAAAACATTTAGTAACAATTATAGTGTGAGTGTGTTGAATAAACTGGTATACTATTTTATCCCTTGTTCACCCCGTATCACATTTACTGATAGTGAAATAAAATAAATATATCACATTTTTACTTTTGAGATAGTCAGTCATTTCCGCTAAAGTATGTGCTTGTATTATACCTCGTAACCACATGTATATACGAGCCTGACGTTAGCTCAAAACCCTCTAGCGGTTAATTGCACATTCTATTTCATCTTTTCTCGTAAAAAATAGACTTCATGATTTAATAAAGTATTTTTGTAAACAAATCATCATTAAATCATCGGTTCTACAGTTAAAACCTTATTAGGTCATAAATAAATTCTAATGGTCCCCTTTACATGCGTTTTAGTAGCGACTGGTCATAGCCATACTATGTTGTACGATTTCCGAAAGTAGCTTAGAAACAAACTATAATACTTGAATACTATACAAAATGTATACCATATAATCGTTCTGTGAAAAATAGATTTTAATCTTTTTATCAAACGAAAGGCTTTTTACAGCGCAGTTACAGTTTATAGACAAAGACTTATTTACAAACCAAACAGATGAAGAAATTTCCTTCTATACTTTCACGATAATATGTGAATATACAAAAACACTCATCGTTAAGTACGTACTCGTAATAACAACAACAACAACCTGTAAATTTCCCACTGCTGGGTTAGGGTATCCTCTCCTTGTGTGGAGAAGGTTCAGAACATATTCCACCACGCTGTCCCAATGCGGGTTAATGGAATACACATGTGACAGAATTTCTTTGAAATTTGTCACATGCAGGTTTCCTCACGATGTTTTCCTTCACCGCCGAGCACGAAATTAATTATATAAACACAAATTAAACACATATACAGTGGGTGCCTGCCTGGATATGAACCCGATCATCGGTTAAGATGAGCGCGTTCTTACCAATGGACCATCTCGGCTTCAACTACTAATAAAATATCTACTAATCTAACTCGTAATAAAAGATCATAAAACTCTTTGCCTCTGTTTATATTACATTAAAGTTGAGCAAAGATTTCAACATCTTGCGTTTAAGCTGAAAATTTATCAGCTTCGACTTTGGACAATGATATAATTTTATTTTTACTTTATTCCGCCTGATATATTAATTATAGTTTAATTGTAAATTATGCCCAGGCTTATTTTGTATTCAACTATTTGTTAGAAATCGGTTCTGTTTGATATTTATTAATAAAAACAATGAAAAATAGATTTCTTTTTTAAGAATAGTTTAATAAATTGCGTTTTCCGTCTACATTTTTACCGCTTATAATGATCATAATTACAGTTCTTATCAAGAAATATTTCATGTGCAGACTCAGTTTCATAACTGTTTTATTAAATTTAATGACTACCTAACTATTATTGCAAATTCATTCAAAATAAATTGTCGATAAAAAGTTAAGAGTACTAATTAAAAATCTTTATTTTAACTTTTTTTACGACTCTTTTAACAATTATTAAATTATAAAATAATTATTAATTACTAACAAACACTTTACTTGTTAATTTTACTATCAATAAATACACAAACATGCTTAATTGATCCTATTAAATATTGAATAATATTAAAACAACTATTGTTTTAATTAAGTTAATTAAAAAATAATCTAAGCGTTGATGTTAAAAATTAAAAAAAAATGTAGAACGAAAACAAACGCGAAAGAAAATTACAATTAACTAATCGATATTGCATTAATAATATTGAATATTTATTATTATTATGAATAATTATAGAAAATTCTTACCTTTTAAAGGCACTCCTTATCCAATGGTAATATTATTCACTAATTAAACACAAAATAAGCACGAGTAGCCGCTATTGAGGGACAGCCATGCGACTGCGCGGCTCGACTTATGCGCAGTGTCAGATTAATTCCCGCGGTAAGTCATCAAACCGACGTGTGCGCACCTTAACACATCAAACGTGCATTGCATGGCGTTGAAGCAAATTCCATTGACTTTATAGCACGACATTTTGACTTTTACGCATTATTAAAATTACAGACACAACATTATACATTCATTTGTTTTCAATAATTGTATAAAATATAATATAATACTATTTTTTTTAACGGAGACACGAAATAAACTAATCACGTATGTAAATAAACATTTATAATTCTAATACATATTAGAGATGTATAATTTATTTCTTTCATAAAATACAATAAAATACTGAACCAATTCGAATGGAAATTTTACGATTATGATAAATTTAATTTTAGAACGAACAGATCTGATTTATTAGGGCAAGGAATGTTCATACATACATTTACAAAGATCTTAGTAATTATTTTACACACGAACACTGTCAAAATGTAAGTATAAAATAATATAAGAATATTTGAAACAAAAATTGCATTGTTGTTAAAATGCAAAATAAAAAATAATAGTTGTCTATAATGTTATAATAAAGAATTTCCACTGAAATTTAATAATATAATTTAAAAATATATATTTAGATACATCTAAATATATTACAATGTATTTCATAGGAAAATGACGGTTGCGCCGACATGACATGAAATCTGGAATGTAGTATTCCAGATTTCATGTCGGTCTCTTCTAGATCTTGAGAGTTTGCCTAGCTTTGGCACAACTACGGATTATTACACTCTTCGTTTAAGTAAAATTACTTATTATATTACTGACAGTATACAAATTTTATTTTATTTTTTTATATAAATGTAACACTAAAAATTTATATCATAAAAAATATAGTCTTAATAAAGATTAACGATTACTCCAAAATTCACATCGGCGATGCGGATTCAAATTAAGATGATTTAAAATAACAAGGAAAACTCAAAAAATACTCAAGTCAATTTCATAATAAAAAAAACTACATAAAACACATTTTTATCCAAACAACTTTGTTGATACAGAACAACTATTTTACCTTAATCTTCCAATTTAATACGATAAACAACCTATTTATTAAAATTTTAAAAACTCGCTTTTCGTATCCTATATTTGACTATAGACTATCTTAGCTATACCTTTTATTTTACTAATATTTTCGTTGTTATTCAGATATAAAAAGTTTTTAAAGATCACTATGTAATTTGATAATAGGTAAGAAATTTGATGTTTTGTGATCTAGTTATACTTCTTCTTTAGAAACTTTTTCATTTGTTGAAGAATATAAGAATATTGATAGAAAAGATCATGTTACCTGATATAAGGTTGAATATATTAATAAAATATCTTAAAATGAGTGTACACTTCTTTTTATACAATTAGTAGGTTTTACAAAAGTGAGAAGAAGATTTAATGACAACTATATAGCAAAGAGACAAGAAAGCTTTGAAGAACACTCAACAAATTCGTGAATTTCTCAAAAATACCTAAAATGTATATTAAAGTAGAATTCAATTTTGTATAATGAAGATAGTTTGGGTGGACAAAATGCGATGTCAAATTTTTAATATGAAATTGAATCCTATTTAGCAATCCTTCATCTGTAATTGACACAATCAATAAACAGTGTCAAGTTGTATCTGATCGCTGTGGATAAACTCACACAAAAAACTTTATAGATTCATCAATATAGTCTTAACTGAACAGAAATCTAATTATTGTATATTTTTACATTACGCATCATCGTGTCATTGTTATTCTTTTATCATCATCATCATCAGCCCGTTCCCGTCCACTGCTGGAAATAGGCCTCTCTAAGTGCACGCCACTGTGGTCTTTCTCCGGCTACTCGCATCCAGCTCCTGCCTGCCGCCTTGCGTAAATCGTTACTCCACCGTGCCTGAGGACGTCCTACACTACGTTTGCCGAGACGCTGTCTCCACTCTAGAACGCGTTTTCCCCAACGGTTGTCGGTTCTGCGACAAATATGACCAGCCCACTGCCACTTAAGCTTACTATTCCGGTGGGCTATATCGATGACATTAGTTCTTTGACGGATCACCTTATTTCTGATGCGATCCCTCAGAGAAACGTCGAGCATAGCCCTTTTCATAGCACGCTGAGCGACTTAAAACTGGTGTACCAGCCTTGTCGTGAGTGTCCACGTTTCGGCTCCGTATGTCATGACGGGTAGGACGCACTGACTTTCGTCTTAAGGCACCGTGGGATCGACGATGTAAAGATTCGACATACTTCCCAAACGCTGCCCAACCCAGCTGAATTCTTCTATTCACCTCGTCCTCAAGGTTGTTTCTATGTAATCGCAAAGTTTGCGTCTATTCTTTTATAGTAGATTCAAAATGCGACAATTACTTCTTTGGTATGTTAAATAATGAAAAATACGTGCGTTATTAACAGTAAAATTAAAAGAAATTAATATATAGTGTTTTTATAGTTAACTTAAATATTACGAAACGAACGAGATTAGGTGAAACATGCATATCTTGCTTTATTTCAGACCATCTGTAATTTACACATATCCTTTGTGGTAGGGCTTCGTGCAAGCCCGTCTGAGAAGTTAGAACCTACGTCACTTATTTAGAATTGTTGTGCTTAAGTTTGACGGAGTAAGCTAGAGTTATTTAGTATGTAGTACTAACTAAATACGGAGCTGTACCATCGTTAAGCATCTAGTAATTAATTAAATTCTAGTTTAATTCAAATATACATTTTTATTATAATGATACACAAACAGATCAATCAATCAGATCAATCTATGTTTTATAAATTAAGTGTATACGCAATCTTTACAAGTTACGATTTATTACGACAATTTGAAATCAGTCAATTTTATATACGTCTAATGAAAACGCTTTTTTTCAATAATAAAATACAATAAAATTTGCGTTTCTATAATTATTATTTCTTAAAATTTTTGTTTCTTTTTTTTCTTAAACTTAAGTTCCCTTACAGGAATAAATCGCTATAAAACATAGAAATAATCTTATTGGATCTTTCTGATATAATATTGATAAAAGTAATGCAAACATGCAAGTAAAAGTACTTTTACTTGCATGGTTGAGTCACTCTTACCATTAAATAACAGCAATCCGGTTGTTTGGCAACAAAATAACTAATTCAATTTAAAATCTACTCTCATAATATAATAAGAGCTCTAATCAGTTCGCTGGAAGCAAACCGTATTATTAACTGCAAGCATAATCGTTAGCGCGCAAATAAAAGCAAGTTTCGATTTCGCAAACTTTACACGGGAAATACCATTGCACTAAAATATTTATCCTCAAAATAAAGTTTTATTGCACACATTAAATATCACTTCCATGATGGCAGAGAAGATTTGAATACTAAGATCGTGGGTTCAAATCCTATTCTAAATTATCATGTAATTTGTAATTAAATATACATATATAAATACATTTCTCTTTTTATTTTGTGCATGTATTGGATGATATTCTACCACACTTGTATCCTCGAAGCAGAAAGATGGAATAATCACAAGACTTCTCCTGTTAAGGTATTAGGCCTGTTAGTTTAACAAAGACTGTTAATTTATTAAAAACAAGATGCATCCGTTTTAATATTCCATTTCGTCTACACAGGCAATTTATATCGTAATTGTCAGTATAAAAAACTTATGCAGAAACTAAGATTTTCTCACAATGACACGATTAAAAGTGGGTCACGTGAATCGTTAACTTTTTATAAATTAAATTCATAAAAAAGTCGCGTCTGACAGATTTTCAAGGAAAAATAGTATTTATATCAATGGACTACGATTTATTTTAAAATTGTACGACATAAATGCATTCTTGATATGAGATGAATACCACGTGCAGATGTTCAATTATAAGAAGCGAGAATTGTGCAAGATCAAATATATCGAACACGTGATTTTTACTATTGATAAAGACGTTTTTTTTTTTAATATAACATGTATTCTATTGAAAGAACTTGGACTTAACTTTGAAATAAAACCTTGTTTCTTGGGTTTTATATAATTTTACAATTACAAATACCTTACACTACCTTATACTATTCCACACAAAATATTATAAAAGCGAAACAATTTTGCGCCATGATAACTGTGTGTCAATATTCGTGTTGCCAGTTTAAAAAAAAAATAATATTTATTTTTCATATATATATATATATACAAATAGACAGTTATTCGTCAGTAATATATAAATAATAATAAATCATAAAGTAAGTATTACATTCTAATTGAGACTTACAGAATTTACTTCGTGTATTCGATTATTTAGTTTAACGAGCTAGCAGTTTTTTTTTTCTTCTGACATTAGTCTTATAAATGGCCAAACATTTGCTATATAATAACTTTTGAAAAGAAAAAAACGTAAACGTAAAAAGTTACAGTCGAAAGTAGCATAAACAAGGTTACGCAATCATAATTCCTCATTAATACGAGGTGTTTTTTAAGCTATTTTCGAATGTATTGCAATACCATTTATCCCCCCGAGCGTAAGCATTTTATAGTCTGAACTGATTAGATACTGGCAGAGTATCATCAACTATAGATTGAGACTGTTGTATTGAATCATTGTTTGGAAAAAAAAATTGAAAAGGCATTCAAGTATTCAACGTTTGCCAAGTATAGTGTGTTATGTTTTTTTACAACCTTTATAATGATAAACTATAATGACAGTATCTCGTATCTTATTTGTTCTTGACATAAAAGAATAAAACTGATTTAAACAAATTTAACTCTTTGCAAGGGATTTCATTTATGTCCTCTGACTAACACCGGAGGTAACTGCGCAGGAGATTTTACAGTGCGCAAAATTGTTGTGCAAACATAAATAGGCTCTCATATTCAATGAGACTAAGACTTGGATGAGACTCCGGGTCGAAGACCTGTGTACGAGCAAAAAAAAGCAATCTGTTGTACATAAGAAAGTCCTCAATATATTAAATTACTGTCGGAAGAAAAGTAAATGACGTCACCGATCAGACAAAGTAAAAAAGACAGCCAACCTGGGTGGTCATTGCGATAAAAATTGATCTATCGTTCTTTTTGAAATTTTTAATGATTTTCGTCATAATATATTTTATTTACACCTAAAATGTAGTTAATAAGTGTATGTATAATATTTACCGGTTTTTTTATCGTCTATCATTTATATATAATATGAGTTTCATTGGAATTTCATAGATACGAGTAGTAATATAACTAAACACGCAGTTCTATAATCCCTGAGTATTGTTTACTTATTTTCGAAAGACCGCTATCATACATCACTCTAACACTAATGATAAAATTAATCTGTCAAAGTAAACACTTTCAATACGCTGTGCATGTTGAATTGCGTAAACGTAAAGAACGTAAGGTAACGAGACATTCCAAATTCGAAACTCATTACTCGATGACGTTAAAAAAAGAATATTATAGTACGACACAAATTAGATGTAGCATCGGTAAATGCAATGAAATGAAAATAAAACCGATTACTGCCGAATTACACGACCAATAGAAACAGGTCCCTATGGCGCCATTCGACCTGAGTAAGCAAGTGCATGTTAATCGACGTGTCAAATTGACGAATATATTATGTCATATGATAATAAAATTTAATACGTCTCTGTAAAGATCATATTCACACGAGAAATAAATATTTATAATTTGGGATAGCGTACTCAATTCGGATGTGGTCGGTTTTATGAATTTTGCCGATGCTATATCTAAGTTGTGTCGTACTATGTCTAATATTCTATGAGCTATATATTAAACTACGCCGTTGGTTGCTAGAATAGATCGCTATGTTGCCTTAAGGTCGCTAAAATTACGTCTGCCTCTTTTATTCGGGCTGTTGTAAATTACTTATGCATGGGAGTGCAGTCTCTACAAACTTTCTTACTTCGGGCTGCTATTAAGAATCTATGAGCTTTTTTGGCCAGAATGAATTTGTACTTGTCCAATAGACTAAGACTTTTTTACCTCTTAAGTTTTCACAGGGTGGACCGATATAGATTTATTTTTGTTTGTTTTTTTGTTTGTTTTTTTGTTTGTTTTTTTGTTTGCTTCCCGTAGGTAGGTATAGGTAGTATTTTAATTTTATCTTTTTCCGATGATGGTATCCCTATGAAAACGATATAACTCGTTAATTTGCATTATGTCTGTGCGCGACAAATAGGTGAATAACTCAAAATTGTGCCAACCAATTTTGATGATTCTTTTTTACTATAAAGAATATACTTCAAGGGTAGTTTGGTGAAAATTTGGTTAGGTTCTGAGTATATACTCCATGACAAAGTAACGGAACGGGACAATTCTGAGGAGCACGTTAGCGGTCCTCGGCCGAATCTTTTATTTATATATCTTTTATTTATTTGGATATTTGAGTCATCTTCCGTAACGTGCTTATGTTCATGTAATTATCATAGTCGAATATTATAATCTACTAGCGACCCGCCCCAGCTTCGGGTGGAATACTGATACTAAATATACTATAGAATTTGTTTATTTACGACATCATATTGCAAACTTCTAAAATTATCAGTGTTTCTTTACTATGCCATTCATGTATTATACACACAAACCTTTCCCTCCAATCACACTATCTATTAAAAAACCGCATCAAAATCTGATGCGTAGTTTTAAATATATAGGGACAGAGAAAGCGACTTTGTTTTATAATATGCATTGATAGAACTCCTAAACGGCTTACAGTTAGGGTGCGATTTGGGGCAGAATTTCTTACCGTCTTTAATCAAATTTTATGTATATGATGTGATGCCATATGATGTACGACATATATTAGCTCTTTTGCAAAGTTTTTTTACTGAGGTCGATTACAGCTCTTTCGAGGGTGGTACCTTATAGTTTATGCCTTGTGTATTAAAGCCATATTTTCGAAAGTCTATTTTTGCTTTATTCGAAAGTTTAATTTGAAATATCCCCAAAGTAGTTTCTGATTCGTATAAATGGCACGCTTAATCTATCCATATTACGAAAAATTAGTTAATCTACATCAGCTTCACTTAAGATGAAAAATAAATAATTTTTTAAAAAAAAAGCAACTTCACCGACACCGACTCAAAATCGGCTCCAAATATAACAGTAACTATAAAGAACTACGTTAAATAATCGTAAATCGACTTTTAAGTAGTCTAATATTTTCATTTCATTTTACCTAAGAGGACTCTAAAAAATATGTTAAATATGCAATTATTTTTATTACTTTTAGTGCATTTTTATTTGTTTTAAAATAGTGTTTTGTTTGAAGTCGATTTTTCTTTTTGTTAAAATTTTTATATTAAGAATATATTAAGAAGTTCCAGATACAAATATTCACAAACGAAGTAATCTAATAATAAGTTAAATAATTATAACTATTTGCTTGGTAATATACGGATTATTTATTTACAGTTATATTGTACCTAATTATGACTATACTTTGCTCAAGTTTCCTAAAATGTAGATGTAATTGACCAATAATTCAAAAAGTTTATTTGCTAGTCTTACACTGCTTAAGAAAATTTAAAATTTATTGTGGTTCAGAAATTGCTTTTAAGTGATTAAATATTATAATATTATATTGATTTTTTATTTATTTTTTAAAGGTAATAATGTGATTTTTGTCATCTCCTGTTTATAGTCACTGTTATCATAAAGTAAAGTTTATCATAGTCATTTTGTAATAACACTTTATTAATCTTATTTTATAAACTTTGTTTTGAGGTTATTCAACTTTTGTATTCAATAGAAGGCTGTAGTGCTAGTCGATTAATTGGCCTCGGCCTCGACTTGGACCAGAAATCGACTTTTGATCAAGCATAGCTACTGATAACAATTTAAAAGGATAAAAATATATGAAAGGTCACATAAACTGAAAACTTTCTCCTAATTTGTAATCGTATCATATCATCATCCGTTTTATTTGTATAATTGTAAGTTAATAATTTTTAAAGTGGTTAAGCAAGAATAAAGATTTATCCTAAATTTTATGTAACTTAGTAAATTTATGCAAAAGAGTGCACCCAGGATATCATACATAAAAAAAACTTAATATTTTTGTGTTCCGATTTGACGCTTTCTCACTTGAGCCAGTTTATTTAATATTTAACACAAGAAACGTAATGTCTTAATTTCTAAGGTTAGACACACATTGGCAATGTATGGATATTATTTCTTACGGAGCCGTATGTCTAAGTACCATTTCTATCAGGTAACCCGTTTGCGTTTAAATACAAATATACTACAAATGCTAAACGAATTTGTAGATCACACAAAGACTAATACATTTTAAGCACAATGCATTCACTTACTTTACGCGACAGACAAATAATGTATTGATGCTTTTATATTCAAACGAAGAATGGAAATCCAATAATACCAGACAACTATTATATGTAAATATATTAGACAAGTAAATAAGGGAATATCTAAAAAAATATATTTTCATTTAGATTGCAGTCTTGTTAAATTTTTGTGCTGTTAGCGATTTTAATAACTGATAAAAACTATTTGTTATTTTTCAATTATATTTTATTTTATTTTTATATTTTACTACTTATCGTCATCGAGTTCGTTCGCGTTTAAGTGATTCGTCATCATGTGCTAGTTATAAAAGGTAGCCTTTTCTTGGATGAAATCCTTGCTTGCTTTATACGACATATTATAAAATTCGGTTCAGGAATCTGAAATTATATAATATTTAATGATTATTATGAAATTGTCATAGCAAAAGTTAAGGTTGTATGATTAAAAAAAAAAGAGTGAACCGGAAAGCGTATTATTATGCTTATAATTCTATGCCATAACGACACATTTTGAAGTAAGTTCTTATACGATCATGTTTATAAATTAATTGATGCTTTTCAGAAATACAAAAAGACATAGCTCCAAACATATGTTGATTTGATAGACAGTCCAGGTTTACAGGAGAAGTTTTTTGAGGTAAGTGATTTGTTTGTTTAAAAAATAGTAAAAGCCACATAAGAGATTTATTTTCCGGTATTTCCAGTAATTTTCTACAAAACATTTAATGGATAATGCTCTAGTAAGGAACTCTAACTTTTAATCCCCCGATTCACGTATACAGAGCGATATGTGAAATAGACCGAGACGTAAACAATGAAATTAGCTCAGGATGAAATTGAAAGGTCGTGGGGATTACTCGCAACGCTGACTTCCTAATACATGGAGTAAAAATAAAACTATCATCAGACCTGACGTCGTGAATGCACCAGCGTGTGGTGCAGCTAAGCGATTAAATACTAGAGATTAAGTGAAAGTAAAAAATATGAACTGGGCGCAATGAATGGGACAAATATAGAAAAAATAAATACATTTAGTACGGTTTTCTTTGGAAAAGGTATGTGCAAGTCAGAGTATGAAACTCAAATAATAAAGATACTAAAATGATTTTATTACATGAACAAATATGTAAAAGTACCAGACCGAAAACCCGTCTGCTGTGCTAAGATTTATTTTTAGTTGAAAATTAAGAGCTTAGGTTATATGCCCATGCTTTTCTAATGCAAATTATTGAATACCCTTGTGGCAGAATTTTGTCCAAGATATGCAGGTGTCTTCACAATTTTTTTGACGTGTTCTACCCACTGAGCCATCTGGGCTCAATTATAAGGCTATTTTAAGTATTTTTAAGTCCTCGATTGTGGTTAGTTTGGCGATTCATTCAATTGCTATGTGTTATGCAATATAGAAGTATTTATATAGTCTAAATAAGGTGAGCGGAGACGCCTGTTCTTTAGTCAATTATCTTGTTGCTCACCCCAGTAATGAACATCAAACACAATTAAAATGTAATCTAAGTCTAAGGAAATAGCATACCTTAGTGGCTACATGCTATAAAAAATAACGGTTAACGTGAACTACTTGAAAAAAAAACACATTTTTGTATGGAAAACATTCATATTCTTATATTTTTGTTCAATTTTTTTAAAAAGTTAGATTTGGGTTTAAAAATCCAAATTATCGTAATTGATATAAAGAGCGAACTTATAATATGGAGTAAAATATTAGTTATTTTATCAGCATTCGTATGAAATAGCCTTGCGCCTGAAATTATTTCTGCAATATAGTTAGTCACTTAGGTATATTTGCTTTTATTTTTTGCTAGGTGCATAACGTACTAACAGTTGTGAACAGTTGTTTAATCTCATTTTGAGGTAGAAAAAGAAAACAAAAACACTACTCAACGTAATGATTATACGATATTAGACGTATTACCTAAACATTCAAATAAATTTTACTGTAATATGGTACACGTTGTTTCGCCAGCCAATACCAAATGAATTACCATAACAATTTCAGTTTAATTGTATTTAATGATTCCACCGTGCTTCCAGTGCTTGACTACTAAAATATTAAAAAGTATTTAATTTCAATAATATGTTTAACATGTTTTGTGTACATCGAATCAAATTAGAATGCAATCTATCAAAACAAAAACCTTAATTTTCTTAGAAAAGATAATTTTATCACATTATTGTCAGGTGTATAACAAAATCTATTTAAAATTCTTGAGATAGAATTCAATCTAACTTAAATACAGTACCAAAAACACTACTAAATTTAACTTTAAAAATGAATGAACATTCTTAACTTCTTCAACATCAGTACTTATTTAATTATCCAGTCTGTTGGCCAGTTTATAATCATCATACACGACTATATAATAATGATTCTTTCTGACTTATTGAAGTCAATACAGCCATTATCAATCGCGTCAGATTTATTAAATTATATTCCATAAGTGTATGCGCAAACAAGGTTAACTTTCGTAATCCGATGGAACGGCGATCCAACACGACCGGAGGAAATAAATTCAAATGCTTGGCTTTAAGTGTTTTCCAAGCTTCGGAAATGGTATTCTTATGCGTAACTTTTGGGCACTGAACCAATTTGTTTGCCTGCTTTTGAAAATGCAAAAATTTTGATACTGCTAATTGCTATGATTTATAAATCATCCGATAACTATTTATTGGGCAGGCAAGCCATTTGTTAACCCATGAAGATAAAAAATTAAATTGACAGTACTATTATAATGACAAATTAGAATTGTGAAAAGGACACTTTGATTCCATGTGCCGTTTTTTTACTGATCTTCTTCTAGATATGAAAGGATGCCCCGACACTATGACCAAAAATGAGATAGACTTCATCATGACAGACAAGAGGCACATATTCAGAGACGTCTCTGTGATCAACAGGTTCAATACCGGTAGTGATCACCGACTTGTCCGAGGCTCTCTGAATATCGATTTTAGGGCCGAGCGCGTCCGTGTGATGAAGTCCACGCTCCGACCAAAGCTGCTCCAACCCATTGCGGGATCTGAAACGTTCCAGTCAAACCTGGAGAACCGATTCGCTGCCGTGAAAACCACAACAGACGTAAACCAGACCCTAGAAAATGTAGTTCGAATTCTCAGGGAAGAAGGTACAAGATTTTGTGGCATGCAGCGTAAGGGCAGGAAGTCCAAACTTTCAGAAGAGACCTTAGGGCTAATGAAGAAACGACGTGAAAACCCACCTGTCACTTCGTCAGAGAAGCGGCAACTAAACCGAGAGATCAGCAAGCGCGTACGACACGACCTCCGGTGCTCCAATAATCTTACGATTGAAAGAGCAATCGAGCAGAATCGGGTCTAAGGTGTTCGTACAATCTCTTGGAAGGAGCCACCTGACGAAGTTGACCACATCAAGTGGAGAAGTCGTTTCTTCCAAGACGGCAGTTCTTTCGGAAGTAGAGGACTTCTACGGCCAATTATACGCATCGCATGCACCTCGACCTGATCCCGAAAATGAGGATTCTAGAGCTACATTAACATGCCATTTCTCAGAAGACCTGCCTGAAGTCAGTGTTGGCGAAATCAAGATTGCTCTTAAACAGCTTAAAAATGGAATAGCCCCTGGAGAGGACGGTATTACTATAGAGTTATTAAAAGCAGGAGGTAATCCGGTACTCAAGGAACTCCAAAAGCTTTTTAACTCTGTCCTCTTCGAAGGGAGAACTCCGGAGGCGTGGAGTAGGAGTGTGGTCGTCCTGTTCTTCAAAAAGGGGGACAAAACCCTGCTGAAGAACTATCGTCCCATATCCCTACTGAGTCACGTCTATAAGCTGTTTTCAAGAGTGATCACGAACCGTCTTGTGCGAAGATTCGACGAATTCCAACCCCCAGAACAGGCCGGGTTTCGGACCGGATACGCCACCATAGACCACATCCACACAGTGCGGCAGATTATACAGAAGTCCCAAGAGTATAATCGGCCCCTGTGTCTTGCATTCGTGGACTATGAGAAGGCCTTGGACTCGGTTGAAATCTGGGCTGTTCTGGAGTCCCTGCAGCGTTGCCAAGTTGATTGGCGATATATCCAAGTGATGAGATGTCTCTACGAAGCCGTCACCATGTCCGTCCGAGTACAGAATCAGCAAACAAATCCCATACCATTGCATCGAGGAGTGAGACAAGGGGACGTTATTTCCCCCAAATTGTTCACTAATGCAATGGAGGATATGTTCAAGACGCTGAACTGGAAAGGACGTGGCATCAATATCAATGGCGAATACATCTCTCACTTGAGATTCGCGATTAGAAACAACCTTGAGGACGAGGTGAATAGAAGAATTCAGCTAGGTTGGCCAGCGTTTGGAAAATTACGTCGAATCTTTACATCGTCGATCCCACAGTGCCTTAAGACGAAAGTCTTCAACCAGTGCGTCCTACCCGTCATGACATACGGAGCCGAAACGTGGACACTCACGGCAAGGCTGGTCCAAAAGTTTAAAGTCGCTCAGCGTGCTATGGAAAGGGCTATGCTCGGCGTTTCTCTGCGGGATCGCATCAGAAATGAGGCGATCCGCCAGAGAACCAAAGTCATCGACATAGCCCACCGGATTAGTAAGCTGAAGTGGCAGTGGGCTGGCCATATTTGCCGCAGAACCGGTAACCGTTGGGGGAAACGTGTTCTAGAGTGGAGACCGCGTCTCGGCAAACGTAATGTAGGACGTCCTCGGGCACGGTGGAGTGACGACTTACGCAAGACGGCTGGCAGGAGCTGGATGCGAGTAGCCCAAGAATGATCTCAGTGGCGTGCAATTGGAGAGGCCTATGTCCAGCAGTGGACGGAAATGGGCTGATGGATTGGATTGGATTGGATGAAAGGATGAATGACGATTTTGTCCGGACTAACAAAGCAGTGTTTTGTATATTTATTTAATCAATACCAATTTGAAATATGTGTAAATTGATCGAAAGGCTATAATAATACTGCCAGAATAATTATTACAATTATTAATAGTAATATTATTAAAACACATTGATTCGATATTTTTTTATTTTAGTCTTTAGCGATCGGCGAGTGGTCGTGTTTTGGATATACAACGTTTTTCTCCGAGTCTTCTGTTCTCTTCTTAAGAGGTCCATGTTTCCAATTGGGGGGATAGCCATACTTGTCAACGTCGTCCCACCACTGTGGCTCACCAGACCCCCATATCAAATATACGAGATTTGTTCCGATGAGAACAACAAATATTGTCCAGAAAGCTAAGCGCCATTGTTGAATCGTTTGCTGCAATCAAGTATGTTTAGTGTAAATATTTATGTAAGAAATAATATCGGTATATTAAAAAAATACATATGATTTGAGACAATCCTAGGATATCAGAGTCTGCATAAAAACATTACATATTAATTTCACTGTAGTGTGTGTAGCGAATTATACTGTTTTAAATTAATTCCTGTTAACTTTAGGCTTAAGCATTGTATACGATACCGTAACTAATCGTATTTGCAATTAAATTAAATTTTAATAGCAAAATCAAAAGTTCAAATATATGCTTGCATTTACACGTGATCTTATAATATAATTTTAGTTACTTTTGGAGACAGTGTTCAAAAATAGATTTGCCTTTTTTTGCTGTGGGTGACTCCAGAAGCAACTTTAAACTTTATAAAGAAACTTTGTGCTGCTGATAGTTTTATGGAAGTTTCTGGCACAGTACCATCAGAATACAATAGATGAGTCGACGCGAATAATTGTTGACTAAGAAAATAAATGCGACAGTATTTGCCCGACATTAGCTACTAGGATGTTATGATACTAGCGGCCCGTTCCCGCTTCGCATGGATGGACATAATTTTTTTATATTTTTACTTTTTATTTATATTTTATATTGCTTTTTTTTCAACATATTTAACAATTGTCGTTCTATTTCAAATTATTTACACATAAACCTTAATAAATGAAACACTTAAACCTTCCTTATGAATCCCTTTACCTATTAGTGAAAACCGCATGAAAATCCGTTAAGTAGTTTTGGAGTTTATAGCGCACATACAGACAGAGGCCGCCGGGGGACTTTGTTTTATAATATGTATGATAAGAGTAACAGGAAAGCTAGAAGGAAGTAAGATTTTATGTCTGTTTCGTATAAAAACCCGTCTAAAGGAAATTAACTTAATTGAACGCTTGACTTATTTCATTTTCACCTTTAACCAAACAAAATTCATTCAAGCTTGAATTTTTGGCCTCTGCTTCAAATACAAGCAAAAAACACAATGTTGACAAGTTTTTTCTACGTTATTTTTTGTCAAATTATATAGCATTAAATATTATCAAGCAAGAGTTGAATTATTTTTATATGAAAATTTTCACTATATTTGATATTTTTGAGATTGTACAACTAAAATGTTTGCATAATAATATCGTCATGTGTTAACATAATTCTTTCATATACTTTCTTTTAATTTGCGGTTGGTTCAGAAAATATTTTTCCGTTATCTTGTATTCTAAATTCTGAGCTATATTAAATTTCGAATTTCGAACACAACAGGAATTTCTTTAAAAATAAATTACAAAATTTCTCACAGACACCGACCAGATCGACTACATAAAAATTTGGAATAAAACGTAAGAAATAATCTAAAAGATTCGAAAAGATTTTTTTATATAGCTGTAAATAGGACAGATGCTATTCATACTCACATCAGGTGTCAATAGACCAATCATATACGGTGTTATCATCCCTGACACAGCAGCCAATCCGTTGACAATAGCGGAGCATGTTCCGGCGTAGTTAGGGGCAATGTCCATGGCATTGATCTTCACACTACTATAGAATCCAGCCATAAAAGCCATGGATGTCACGAAAAATCCGACTGCCTTAATACGGTCACAACCCGAGTACGAAGCCAGAATAATAAATATCGCAGGCAATGTGGACGCTGAGGAAAAAATAATCTTCCGTGAGCGTGATGAATTCAGGGACATATTTTACTAATGCAGTAAGACGTGAAAACGAATGACATTGTGAGGAAATAATGTTTGTTGCTTCCGATTAAAAAAATGAACATTGCATTTTTAAATATTACTATTACTAGCGACCCCGTACTTCACACGTGTGCATTGGAGATACTAAATATATTACAAATTTTCTTTTTCTTTAATATAATGTTCATTAATTCTATTACTCAAAAGATTTCTTCTCTCTACCACATGTATGCAGATGATCTCCAGCTTTATACCCAGTCAACCTTGGATAACTTGCCCAGCGCTATCGCTGCCATTAATGATGACCTGGTTACAATCAGTGATTGGAGCAAGTGTTATGGTTTAAAGATCAATCCATCAAAATCACAGGCCATTATTATTGGCAGTGCTGCTATGATTTCAAGAGTTGACTGGAGAAACATTCC
Source organism: Vanessa cardui (assembly GCF_905220365.1). Lineage (NCBI taxonomy): Eukaryota > Metazoa > Arthropoda > Insecta > Lepidoptera > Nymphalidae > Vanessa > Vanessa cardui. The sequence goes on along the minus strand of NC_061127.1, from coordinate 9,045,918 downwards.
TACGATTATATTAGATAATTGTACTATACCATATAGTTCTACGGTAAAAAATCTCGGTATACATCTAGATTCTACACTTTCATGGTCACATCAGTTAAATGTAGTCAGCAGGAAAATGTTTTCGGCGATGGGCTCTCTACGACGTCTCCGTTTCTTTCTTCCTATTTCCACCAAGACTATGTTAGCACATTCTCTACTTCTATCTATTCTCGATTATGCAGACGCAAGCTATCTAGATTTAAATGAGGACCAATTAAATAAACTTGAGCGTCTTCAAAATCTAGCTATACGGTTCATATTTGGCTTACGCAAATATGACCATGTCTCTGAATTTCGTACTCAGCTCAAGTGGTTACCTATTCGTTTTCGCCGGAATCTACATATTGTTTGTCTTCTGTACTGTGTGTTATTCAATCCTCACTCACCTATTTATTTGAAAGAAAAATTTAAATTTTTGAATTCTCGCAATGTTATTGACGGACACAACATGAACTTACGTTCATCTGAAAATTTACTTTTAAATCCACCTGTGCAGAAAACAATTTTTTCCAAAAAATCTTTTACGGCTGAGGCTACTCGATTGTGGAATGCCCTCCCGCTTAATATCAAATCTGCAACCTCTTTAACATTATTTAAAACTAAAGTTATTAATTATTACCTCACACTCTCACACTGAATGGCGACTAGATACCATTTGTTATTTGTATATATCTGTATATTTATATGTTTTTATGTATGACTCTATGTATATATGTATGTATAAATGTATTTATGTACCTAGCTATATGTATGTAGTAGTTTATTTATGTATTATATTATTTGTATCTATGCATGTAGTCTATTTTACACCACCTACCATTTCTCTGTTGGCTACTACTCCATATCACCTCGGTTGTCTGGAAGAAATCGCTTTAAAGCGATAAGACCGCCGGTTGTACCATCTATTTTTTTTTTATGTGTTCTTACTTATCTGTTTAATTTGTGGTGTACAATAAAGTGTTTAAATAAAATAAATAAATAAATGTTCATGTGTTATACACAAAAACCTTACACTCGAATCAATCTATCTGTTAAAAAAAACCGCATCAAAATCCGTTTTGTTTTATATTATGTAAAGATGTTTGCTATAAAGCAGTATAAGAAAATTGATAAATGGTTTTATTTTGTGCACTTGATCATCCTTTCTATTTCATATATACTAAATCCATGAAAAATTATGCATATATATGCTCAAGCAACAAAGTTACCTATTTTCAATTATTAAAACTCATGTTCATGAGATACGGATTATAATGGCTATGTTATCCAAGTGTATACGGTTTCAACGCAATCATTAGTGAATTTCATAATTTCTGTTTAGGAAATAATTATTCGTTTAAAATAAAGTAATGAGCGTAATCAAACGAAATCGGGTTTTCAAAACGTTGATTAACGTTTTTTGTGCACAAAATTGCTGATAAAGGTGCTTTTTAATGTGAAATTATTTGTTAATTTAAACTTAATGAGATATTAATATATGATAATGAAGCGATAAATATTTGTCTATCAGATTTTTTTAAACAAACATATTCACACAAGTTATTTATTGGATTGATTAGTTTCGTGTCCTTTTTAGAAAATTTGATTTTTTTTCTCTTTTAAATATGTGGTTTTCCATATTTTTATACTCAAATTATTATATTCAAAGCTTTCAATAAAGTAACTATTAATTAATTGTATAAAAAGGTCTCAAGTCGTTCATTTGCATAACTGTTACTAATTAATTGGATTAAATAAATTTATACTTACATACTGTAGTATAAATCTTCCTGCCAGTAGCAATGCTGTGCCATTTTTTTCTAACGCACAAATCACAAAAACTGGCAAATATGAACGAGCAAATATACATAGCGATATAAGGTAGAGCAGCCATCAGTCCAGTTTCCTTAATATTAAACCTTAAGACATCAGAGAAATACTTTGGCAAATCAGTTATCATTGTGAAATAGCCCCAATCGTGACCGATCTGAAAAATAGTTTTATAAGTCAAAATTACGAAGTACAAATCGTACACAGTTAGATCAAACAATTCCTTTTATTTTCTGCAGTTAGATTATTTGCTAAAGTAATAATTGACATAGCGTCACTACAAAATAAATAAAAGTGTTCGTATTTATATTATAAAGTCAATATTTTTGTAGTTGCCGGATGTGTTTCGGTCTTCTTAAAAAAAATACGTTAGTTGATAATAAGTACTCATAGGTTGTAAATATTTTTTTATGTTTGCCAAAACAATTAATTCCAAATATCTTAGAATCAAAACTCTCATTGACATTGTACAAATTAGATTATCATGTTCAGCAATTCATAGTGTCATCACGTGTTTGGATTGTCTTAATTGGCTAGAACTTACTGCAGCTATCACCAAGGACCAGACTGGTGCTGATCTGAATATAGCCTTGAACGGTACTGGATCCAGCTTCTTATGCAGACCGGAGGCAACGACATTAGCGTTTAAGTAGAGTTTCTCTTCGTCTGATATGAATGGATGGGAATTTGGTGAACTGTAGCACAGAAGTGTCTATAACGATAAAAAACGTATTATATTGAGATTATTCCGTCTTCTAAAATTTTTCAAATATAGAACATTCTCAAAATTACTTCTACAATTGACAGATATGATTCCAGAGAGAACGAGGCGTGCGAAAAACATATTCCAAATGTGTACAATAACATATGGTAAATAGACGTGCACGCAATTCCGTAGAGGTGAATATTGAATATGGAGAGCATTTTTTTTATTATATTACTGAAACATCTCGTTTTCCCGTACGGAAATATATTTTATGTTGATTTAGAAATTCGAATAAATTGGAATAGCAACAATCAGTTATAGAGTTATATTTATACACATTCCAATTTTATTGCTTTTCAAAATTTCCTTAACGACAACACATACATTATTAAACGCTATATAGGTACAGGATTTCCTAGTTGTTCTATGAAATATTTAATTTTTCGTTCATTACATTTTTTATTAATTTAATATTTTAAAATATAATAAGTAACTTACAAAAAATATAAACCAAATGATGCCGATTCCACCGAATACAAAAAATACATTGGCCCAGTCGCCGTCATTTGCCAAGAGCAATCCTGTAATGTAGGGCCCCGCAATATTACCGATTTGGGCCCCTCCAAAGATCATTGCCCCAAAACGAGACCGCTCTGAGGGCGGCACCCAACGTGCCATTAATAGAACAAATCCTGGAGTCACTGGACCCTGAAAGAATAATATTCATATTTACTTGTATACAATTAAGTAGTATAATCAATACCACTTTTAAATCTTTAATAATAACTTTATAATCTATATAACTAATATTATCAATACGAATATGTTGTTTTTTATTTTTTGTTTATCACGGTTTCACGTTTTAATTAGTTAACCGAGCTTAGAAAAGGTCGTACAGTATCTAAAGCTTTGCCGACTCCGCGATCTCACACGCGGAGCTGCTTGCAGAAAATATTCATATATCTCTCTCTCCGTCTATCCCTAACAAATAATATATGCATCTTATCTTTACATATCCCTTTGTTAATAAATTTAAATTAAAAATAATTTAAAAATAAATCTAAATTTCTATACTGTCCATTATTATATTTTCTAATATAACTACAAAAATAATAAAAGAACAATAATTTCATAGAGATAATTTATATACGGTTTTTCTTTTACCTAAACGAAATGAAAAAACTCTGTCGAGGATAATTTGTACCTTGCAATTATTTAACGAAGTGCATAGAGATATAAAACCTACTTTGTTATAAAATAGTTTGTACCAGTAATATATCAACTTTTATTTTGTAGGAATTATAAATATATACTCAAGGAAAATTTTTAAATAGTATGAATTGTTTAAAAATCGTAATGCTTTAAATACCACGATGATTGAAACCTATCATGTATCTTCTATTACCTTATATTTTGTTTATAATAATAAAAAAAAATTAATAAAATTCAATAGCTGACCAATAGGTACTGCTTTCTATTTAGAGGTATCATGAAATACAAGTAAAGAGCTTGTAACAGTTTGGAATTGCGAAATGATAATAATTTAATCGATAGGTGTCATGGCGTCCATTTAGGTTCAATGTGTTTTTGTTATGAGAATATCTTCATGATTACATTTGTAAAATTTTCGTAATGCGATAACAAAATACAGTAAAGAAATTAAGTGTTTTCAACGACGGTTAATTCACACTTTAGGTGATAGTCATAAGTATACTCGTACCTCTCGTTAACCTTATATTAATGGCAGAAATTAAAAGTATTAGGATTTGTTATTTATTATAATCATTACAAGAAAAAAAGATAAGACTCAATATAATATAGTTGTATAAATACAGTTATAATGTCACATTTATTTCTAGACCGTTTTAATATAAACTCAATATAACGATCTGATTTTAAGCATACGATAAAATTTTCTCTAAATAAACTCAAACTTCGGCAATTGGAAACTTTTGTGAATATTGTTGAACTGTATATCTATGAGGACTTGAGTTCTGAATGGAAAGTTTTAATATTGAAATTTGAAAGAAGTACGTTAATATTTTTGTTGCATTCAATATATTTTATTTATAGTGCAAAATCAGTAGAGGAAACGGGCCGACTAATATCTCTCTACTGCTCTTACACACTGTAATATAAGATACATAAATAAGCACTACTTTGTGAATAAGCTGTCAATAACAGAACACAAGAAGTTATGTCCAGAATGCCTGCTATGACAATAGTTCTGTCACTATTCAAACTGGAATAATAATAAGAATAGAAGAACTGCTTTCTGATTATAAGGGATTATGTTTATAAGAATTAAATAAATAAATAAATATATTGCACAGCATCACATACATTACTCAGATCCCTATGTAAGTACCTAAAGCACTTGTGTCATGGATAATCAGAAGTAACGACGGTAAAACAAACATTCAGACCCAAGACAACATAGAAAACTAATGCACTATTTCTACATCGACTCGGCCGGGAATCGAACCTGGGACCTCGAAGTGGTTTACCCATAAAAATATATGTACACTACTCGACGATGGGGGTCGTCAAGATTTGTTGTAATTGCATCTTCCATAAAGGACATACAATCTCAGTTCCCAACTGCAGGTAATTAGTAAATCAATTAAGTATACCTTGATCCCCACTGCCTGTAAACATTAGTCTGCTGGGAGTGGAGATCACTTACCAACAGGAGACCCATCTGCTAGTCCATTAAACTATAAAATAAAATCCCATCATCAATTACACCTACCTCTCCCAGTCCACTGATCACTCTCATTGTGAATAATCCAAAAGCGCCCCACATTCCAACTACAAAAGGTGTAACTAATGTAGATAGCGAAGTCGCCAGAAGACTAAGTCCAATAGTCCATTTCCCTCCGAATCTTTCCGCCAAAAGTCCTCCGGGTAAGTGAGTTACAACATATCCATAGTAAAATGCACTTAGCAATAAACCTTGCGTCTTTTCATCCCAGTCGTATCGTTCCCGACCCTGAAATATTTATTAATTTACTTTTCTACAATTTAGATAGTACTAAGCTGTAATTATTACTCATAATGTGATGTTTTATTGTTTGTTTGATAAAAAACGCTTTTGATTCGTATTAATTATTGCAAACCGATTAACCGATGTTTCAGATGAAAGATCTAAGAAAAATACATAGATATCTGTTTTGAGACTGTATTCACTTAGATTAAAAGGAAATTTGCCACAATCCTTGTATTCAAACACGCAAAGATTATTTTCGAATAGATTCCTAAATAAATATATTTTCTTAACAGAATTGTTAATTATATCTGCAGTTTTTACTGCTTTCATATGTTATCAAGTGATATACGAGTATATGAGACAAGTAAATATAAGAGTATTTAGTTTACGAGGATAATGGTATAAGTCGCCTAATGGATTTTATTTTATACAACATTCGCTAGGAAGATAAACAGACTCTACTAAATCTCTACTAAATATATCATTTAGCTGTGTTCTGGTATTGGTAATTCAATTTATAATCAATTTATACGATTTTTTTGTGGATGTGTGAAGACATTTACAGACTTATAAGATTACAAGACTTATTAAAAAATAAAAACAATTGTTAATTTTTTCGCTGGAGATGCATGTGCATAGCGAAAAAATTAACAACCGTTGTCGTATATATTCAATCGGTAAGTAACATTTGGGTCACGAATTATTTTAAAATGACATAATAATTAATAAAAGCTTAATACGAAAAATGCATATTGCAATTGACAAAAATATTGAAACTTAGATTTTATTCGTTTTCATATTATATTTTGTAATAGCCATTACAAAATACTGATGACTAATTTATTTATATATACAGCCGTATATATAAATAAATTAGTCATATTATATAAAATTACAGAAACCGCAAAATCCTATCGATAGCCAGTACCTCTTTTATTGTAAGTATACATGTCTTTTTTATTCTCAAACCGCAACTTGTCGCAAGAAAATATGCTACGTAATGATCATAACATAATCTGTCAATTTACCTCTTAAGAAAATACCCTTGACATAAGATAAAATGCTTGAGATATGAAGTGAAGCGGAAACGACCACGTGTTTATATTTTTTCGTCTATTGCACATTACTTACGCGCGGTAGTGTGACTATGACATTATATTTCGCAACACAATCGCTTCGACTTTATCCATATAATATATTTATAATATGCCATTATAAAATACGTATTACAGCCCTTTATGAGATAATTTCATGTTTGTATTATTCAAAGGTAAGCTAAAATAACTTCAGAGTATACTACTAAACAGAGTATTATTTAAATGAAATGTTTCAGTTTTTTACTAAACCAAAACAAATACCAATCAAGAGCGCAGTTTTTTTGGGTTTTTTGACGGTTACTCATTTTCAATATTTGATAATTATTTTTAAGATATGAGTGTTAAGAACTTAATACTTATTACAATAATATAAACAAACAACGAAAACAGAAACGACCATTCTTTTTGGATTCTGAGTTCCAATACTTAAAAGAGCAAATGGGTTTTTACAGCAGGATGTGTTGGGTAAATTTTTGCTAAAGTTAAAAAAGTGAAGTGTGCGGTATATTTGTTTTGAATTCATCTCGTGCTCATTGGTACATGGAGCACACGAGGAAAGTGACGTATGATGGATATTTCGTAAAACATACTCAGAATATATATAAACCCTTGACATAAATACAACCCAAAAAGAAACAGCATGCATGAAGCATAAATCCTTCTCGATGAAAGACGAAGTCCTTCGTCTTTAACGAGAAATATCAACAAATAATTTTCTTCTTATATTATCTTATATCATATATTTTAATTCTGTACGTATGGATATTAATAATTACAGATATAATAGGACATAAATATTTACTTGGTGGTAGGGCTTTGTGCAAGCCCGTCTGAGTAGGTACCACCCACTCACCAGTTATTCTACCGCCAAGTAACAGTACTAGGTATTGTTGTGTTCCAGTTTGAAGGGTGAGTGAGCCAGTGTAACTACAGGCACAAGGAACATAAAATCTTAGTTCCCATGGTTGGTAGCACATTGACGATGTAAGGAATAGTTAATATTTCTTACAGCATCATTGTCTATGGGTGATGGTGACCACTTACCATCAGTTAGCCCATATGCTCGTCAGCGAACCTATACCATAAAAAAAACAGAGCCCATTAGTTAAGTAGTTAATTAAACAGTTAAATATTTCATATTACTGTCGAGGTGTTGAATGTGGACATTATCGTTTGACTTTCATTGCCTTTTCTTAAATATGGATTAGTGGGGCAGTTTTCCAAAATAATTTTAGCAATAATTTTTTCTGTATGGTGAAACAACTTTTAATGGTATGGTATACAATTGACTTGTTGTTTGGTAATAAAAGTATGCAGGTTTTGTTTTATAAATTCAATACTAAATACATAGACATAACGTATGAGGATTGTAAGCCTATAAAGTATTTTAAATATAATATTTATAAATATGTAATCATTAAAGGTTGTATAATTTCTAGCTGTTGAGCTATATTCAGTCACAGAATTTTATGAATGTAATGAATACTTTTTGGTTTGATATTTTTATAAATAAAAGTAAAAAAGGAATATTATTAAATTTGACATGGGAATTGTTAATCTGTCTTTAAATACGGAAGGTAATGGATGATTGTAAAGAAAACTGTTAAAATAAATATTGTAAACCATATTAAATATTGTTGATTATTTGATGTTCCTGTTTATCTGAAGCTGGGTCTACAGAATATTCATACAAAACAACAAAAAAAAGATGGGTCAGAAAAACAGTCACAGTGTAACAACTCCCACGGTATGGTTGGGGCGACAAATTTTATCATCTCCATTATCCAGAATATTTTTGAGAACTACCAGATGTAGTTCTCAAAAATATTCAGTATACAATGTTCTTCTTCAGATATTACTAAATAACTAAACTCTAATTTAAATACTGAGAGTTATACCGGATTAAAAATAATATAAGATAAAAAAGCACTTTACAATTCAATCAAATGTGCATCATCGGATTACAATATATTTTTTTGATACGATAAGAAAAATACTAACTCATAAGTGGTTCTCATTCAATTGACGTAAATTGAAATAAAAAAATGTATACTTATCAATTCATACTTCAGTTCTTCTTCAGATATTACTAAATAACTAAACTCTAATTTAAATACTGAGAGTTATACCGGATTAAAAATAATATAAGATAAAAAAGCACTTTACAATTCAACCAAATGTGCATCATCGGATTACAACATATTTTTTTGATACGATAAGAAAAATACTAACTCATAAGTGGTTCTCATTCAATTGACGTAAATTGAAATAAAAAAATGTATACTTATCAATTCATACTCTCAATTCAAATATGAAAATCCGATACTAAACTTTTTACTTAACATTGGGTATTGTTTATTTCGAACAAGAGAAGAAAAACCTAGATGAGATAAGTGAATATAAAAGAAAACTCGGACAACTGCTGCTCAGATACGAAGGATTAGGACGAAATAATTGTTAGCTATATTTTTACAAACATAATTACTTCTTACCGTATAAATATCAGATGGATTTGTTGACAGTACCGAATCCGTTGTATTGTAGATTCTAGTATCTGGACAGGTTTCGCCAACAATATGTCCTTCTGGCGAGACTTCTTTGACCATCTTAACGATGGCAACACTCAAACAAACCCTCATCGTAAATGAATTTGCCAATGCAAATAGACCGAGTAGACCAAAAACATATCGCTGTGGTATGAATAACACTAAAACACATTCACGAAAACGAAACACATTAGTTCTTAATACGAACTTGTTCTATATTTGAAAGTTAATTATTATCTTAGTGTCAATGATGTTCTAGTAAACAGATATGTCATTAACGCGCAAAAAGTAAAGACTAGAAAACGTCCTAATTGGGACGTTTGCCTTAGTCGTTTTCATCATAATTATGCCAGTAATACGTTATAATACATCATAACTATGCAGTAATGCGTTTTGCGTAATTAAAACATCTAGTTATCCCTTTTACTTATTGTTTTTATCAAGCTATCCCTTTTTCTTGTAACGAAATTTAAAATAAACGGTCCCCGGCGCGGCACACTTTTTCTGTTGTTTAGTATGGGTATAATATATCTGTTTATTATAATATCATTGCTTAGTGTTGTATTAGTTGATAATGATATATGTCAAATAAGGAATGCATATATTTAGTAACCAGCTCTGTGGACGGTATAAAAGTGCCACACATTCATCAATTATACCGCCAAAAAACAAAACTTAGTGTTATGTTATTTTCCAACTACAAGGATGTGGCATAACATTGTAGTTACCAATGTTGGTGACAACATTTACGGGCAGGATTTCCCACTAACCGTCAAATGGACCATTTGTTGGTCCACCTACCCATACGATAAAAAATAAACAATAAGTTCTGTTGTTATTTTTTAGTTATGGCTGTAAAAAAATCTTTTAAAAATGTATAAAAATAGATATTTTTTTTGTAAGCATTTTTATTATTTTATTACAATATGCAAGGGCAAATGATTCAGTACACGTAGATTTCAATGGAAGGTCGAAGATTCAAATCTGATCAAACAACACTGAGGCTTTCATATCTATTTCCTGTCTGATATGACCTATAAATCTTTAAGTTTGTCTAGCCGTGTTTTTGTTTTTAATTAGCTTGCTATTTCTTTTTAAATTATTTTGAGAAAGTTTTTTCTAATGAGCTAATTCATGAACATTCATTCATGTATATGATCTAACAATAAAAGGTGTATAAAATACGTTAGGCATTGAACTTAAACTCTTGGTAACTCGATCATGGAATTGGAACTCCACGTAGTGTAACAGAACGATAACGAACATGTACATATATGTAATCACACCATGAGACTTCTTCCTTCTTATTGAATAGAGCGACAACTTGGCAGCAAATGGGATGTTCCCCCTTTCACCTACTTCAAATTAATAACTGAAAAATATATTTAATACCCTTAAATTTCCTACCTTTGTTTAATACTAGCCGCCATCCTTTAAGCGTCATGACACCTTTTATTATTAAAGTGATATCGAACTGTCTGTTCAAAATATCATCGAACTAAAACAGAACACTCGTCACAATGCCGAACTTATAAAATAAATGTATCTGGCTACGAAATGTCTTATCCAATTGTAAATATCTTGAATGAGTGAGATAACCATATGTGTGTAATCATAATCCATGTTTTTGTTATATTATCTGAATCACATGGTAAAAATTGAAGAGTGCTGGATGTACGCAATAGTAACAAGATGACATTATCATTGACACAGAACAATATCTTACGGTAGTCTAAAAGCAGATAAAACAGCTCGTTCAACATAATGATAAAAAGTTTCGACTGTCCGATCGAATTTTACAAATAATGTAATTGAACGGTACCTTTAATTGAGGTAATGTTTAGTCTTATTATTTTCGCACTTGAATTACTTGAACCAACACTAGTATATAAAAATTTAAAGGCACTTATCAGACTTTTCCCATATTCAAAATAAACATTCATTTTCAGTTTTTTTTAACACAACTTTTTATTACAAAAATTACTTTTAATTTAATTCATACACACTCCTTACGAAGTCAGTAATTAGTAGGCCAGCGTCTATTATATCAGTATAATTGAGAATAAATTAAAAATAAACTACTGAAATAAAATAATTAAATACAATGTGTTACTTTAAAATGTGAAACTTCAAATTTTAATGCACAATATTTAACAAATATAATTTAGTTTAGTGAATATTACTTCGAATTAATAATCTCCTCCTTTTTGAAGTCGGTTGAAAAGAACATGCTGGATCTCAGAAGCTATTTAAGCAAATTGGGACTCGTGAAAAAAGTTACAGGCAATCAATACTTTTAAAGGAACCTTTAGTTCGTTTTAAAGTATTGATAGAATTTGTCATAACAACGCTGGTGCGTCAATATGGTCGTCAGTTATATTAAAAATTTATATTATGCTTAAATGAAAAATCACATAATAGTAAAATCGGTAAATTCCAACAAGTGACGTTGAGCACCAAGACCATGAATTAAGATTTCGTGCGAATGAATTCAAGATACTCGCCTTCTAAATGAGTTACTTCATTGAGGACTTATTCTAATTTTGAACGCAAAAATCGAATCTGCGATGTCTTAACGTCATTCCAAGATAACCATCACAATGCTAAAGAGAGATTTATTGGAGAGCCTTGACAACATAATAGACTTTGAAATATAGATGATAAGAAAAAAAATATATGATATTTCTTCTTTCAACGGGTAGAAACGCTTATAGGCTTCCAAAATGTCAAAAAATAACATGAATACTGGAGATTCGAGCATATTAAATATTATTAGTTTAGGAGCCCAACGAGCCTTTGAGAACAAAGGTATGCTAATCTGTCAGGTAGGGCTGAAAAAATTTTCGTTTGCGTCAGATATTCGAGGGGATTCAAATTCTTCCACTCAAAAGACTGACGATTCGGACGTGATGCAAGCTCTTAGGAAATTTTTGAAAAGCTGAAATAAGTCACCGTATTGAAATACCCGAGCGTGACTGGTTTTTTATAGAGCTGGTATAATAGCATTATTTGCCAGTCATGCTGGTAATCAATATTCAAATATATAATTATATATTTAGAAAAAAAATATAACTCTTTTTTTCATTCGATGAACTGTAGTCGTACCTTATATCTTCGTCGTTAATATCATGGTCCATAGAAACTGTCATCCTGTCATTTCAATAAAATATCTTCAACTTACTAACGGAAGCCCACATAATAATTTTCATATTTCTAACATCAGACACGACCAATTGCTATACAGACATTTCTCCTCTATTTAACATTTATAGGAGATGAATTTAGAAATAATCATTCTCGGATAGAATTCCGATGTAAATTTGTATCATGTTAGACCTACCGGCTTTGCATTGTATGATTACTTGGCAGATTATATTTACCATTGTATTATTTCCTTAAAAAAATAAAAAAATCAAGCACTGAGCGTATGGCAAAATGATGAATTTTACAAATTTATTATTTCTGAAGATCGACTTTTTCAAGTATCAAATAGGCTGCCTAAGACGGCACGTCCCGATATAAATGGCTCATATTTGGTGAAGATTTTTTAAAATGCAAGGATTATGTTACGTGAGTTCCTCTACTATATAAAGCATAAATATGCATTAGTATTCATGTACACAAGGCGTGGTAGATAATAGGTAGGTACATATTAATTTTATATAAAAGAGTAGAAAAACATACGTCCGTCTGGATGCGGCATTTTTTCTAAGCGTTCGACTCTATTTTATCTAGAAAGAGACAATTTATAAACGTAATCAATATAAAAGAAAACCTTTCTTGGCACGTTAGTCTTTATTGTTATATTTAGATGGACAAGCTTTCGAAGATGTCCCTTGTGCTTTTAGTTACACTAACTTACTCAAAACTATAATCCTTCGATCTTCAAAACTGACCGTAACAATACTAAGTATTGCTGTTTGACGATGAAATACTTGATAAATCGGTGGTACTGGTATCTTAGACGGGTTTACACAAAGCCCTACAACTAAGTAAAGTGATCATATCTGTTACCTCGTAAAATTGGTCGACAAACTCCTAAGCCAAGTTAAACAAAGAAGGAGCGAGAAACTAAACTATAAAAAAACACAGAGCAACTATTACAAGTAAGTTTTAAAATAAAATTATGTGAGTGTTTTTTTCACTAATTGTGGTATGTATATTTATGGAATGTACATATATTTATTGCTGTACTATGATACTATTAAGTAAATAGACCGGATAAGTAAGCTGAAGTGGCAGTGGGCTGGCCAAATTTGTCGCAGAACTGATAACTGTTGGGTAAAACGTGTTCTAGAGTGGAGACCGCGTCTCGGCAAACGTAGTGTAGGACGTCCTCGGGCACAGTGGAGTGACGATTTACGCAAGGCGGCAAGTAGGAGCTGGATGCGAGTAGCCGAAGATCGATCACAGTGCTATTGGAGAGGCCTACGTCCAGTAGCGGACGAAAAAAGGCTGTTGATGATGATGATGATGATGAAACTATTAAAGTGAGGAAATATTAATTGAACTTGGTTAACACGCTACCGCTTGTCTAGATAGTGCGCTTATATTTGTAGATTATAATAATATGTCCTGCGCGTCTTGAGTATTGAGTAAAGAGGCATAACATCAAATGAAATCAAACATAACACCCACAACAATGTCAAGGGTGGAGACATTCGTTTTGTAATATAAAAGCACATTTATTGTTAGCAAATTTAATGTTTCGGGCGTGCAGTATGTTTATTCAAATCTACCAACAATTCTTTGATAGTAATTTTTCAATCCAACAACAAAATATTTAAAAAAAATATCACAAGCATTAGACAAACGTAAATGAAACGATAATCAGGACTTTTTGCGAAAATATCCTTGGCAGGCTTAATAAATGAGAAGAATTTTGTATTGTGATAATCAATAATAGTAATTAAGTATAAGTCAATGACGTTGGCAACAATAACCTAAGAATATTTAAACTACACTTTGAATTTGTTCGCTAAACCGCCAATTACGTGCCAAGTCACTTCACAGCTAATATTTCCATCTCGAGAATAATATTTAACAACATTTCATGCTCGTGCAAAAACGAGGCGTTACAAATATTTTTTAATTATTGTATCTGACATACGTCACAATTTATGCAACATTGTCTTGTATATAGGTTATATTATCTTATTTAACAATGTTTATCAAGTTGTGAATATTTAAATAAATGTGTGAGTGTTTTAAGTGTGACGAAAAAATTATAAATAATAAAAGTAATGATTACCAATTTATTATTATAGTTTTATTCCATATATTAAGTTAATAATCCATAAAGGATTCTAGTAAAATATCAAAGAAAGCTGATTAAAAAGCTATTTTGTTTTTCAAAGCGTTATGGGTGCTATCTCATCCAATCCCAAGAATTAGTCAACTTTGTAATGCTGCTGCTTTATACCGGACTGAGTCCTTGAAGATTTGTAAAATTACTATTTTAATTTACATGCAATTAAAACATATTTTAGTAGCACTTAAAAAATATAACTTCTAAAGGACATAAGTACATTTCTGTCTAAGTTTGGCTTAATTTAACTATATTAGCAAGTGCGAAAGTATTCGAAAAGAACAACGTTTCTTTTATGTTCCATAAAAGGATAACATCATGATTGTATTTAAAATTTAAATGAACACGGTTAAAGACTCGATAGTCGTCGCTTGCTTGGAAATTAACAGGAAATATATACTAATGTGTCACTATTTTCGTATCTTAAATATTGTTATATATATTATTTTCAAGTGTACTCACATTAGTCTAAGAATATGACGCTGTTAAGCTTGACAGATACTTGAACACAAATGTAAATTTGACTCAGTAATTGGCTTAAGATCTGAGATTGCCAATTATGTTAATGAGCTGAGATGGCCCAGCGGTTAGAACGCGTGCATCTTAACTGATGATTTCGGTTTCAAACCCAGGCTAGCATCACTATATATATGTACTCGTACTTAATTTGTGTTTATAATTCATCTCGTGCTCAGCGTTGAAGGAAAACATCGTAAGAAAACCTGCATGCCTCTAATTTCATCGAATTTCTGCCACATGTGTATTCCACCAACCCGCATTGGAACAGCGTGGTGGAATTGTTCCAAAACTATCTCCTTAGTGGGAGAGGAGGACTCTTCTCCAATTCTATTTTTAAACAATACATAAAACATGCATAATTATATGATTTATAAACATCAGTGTTCAGTGTTAATTTTATTCTCCACGAAATTATGAGACAACATCCCAGTAACTAAAATCAATAGTAATTAAGGTTTGTTTGTCTGGCTGCATAATTTCAAGTTATCGTCATTATTTAAAAAATTACGTCCTTTATCTTTTGAATGTCAAGTCAATTATGAAAGAAAGAAAAATATCTGTATATAAACAACCACTTGGCAAGCATTTTTTAAATTTCGAAATATGTTCGAACATACGGGCCACTTCGTTGCAAGTGATCACCACCTGACGCCTAGCAACTGACGCCTTAATACATTTTAAGCATTCCTTTTATCTCCAAGTACAATGAATGTTAAACTGAAAATTTTAAATATCCCTTTTATATATTATAATTATAATGCTAATTTGTAAACATTAGGCTCCAAATATCCAATAATGTAGAGTTATTGAGCAGACTTATAGAAAATCTAACTAAATGCTCGACGTTTGTTGTATGATATAATGATTTGGTGTTTTTGGATGGATGTTCAGCGCAGGTGCTCAACGCAGATACTAAGCAATCCCTTTGAGTGAGAGTTAGGCCGCAAAAGGTAAACATAATCATGTAAAGAGTCACTCTCATGCGATGATTTAAGGCAATCGAACCTTGAAATATTGTTGCATCAGACTGAAATTAACTAAGTTGTATTGAAACAATGTCATCATCAGCCTCGATATAAACACGCTACTTCAACACGCACAACATCCTCAAATGAAATCAGTTTCACGTCACTATAACCCTCGTCTAGCTACCTTCCTCATCCGCTACATTTTGCAAAAGAACATCTTGTAATATTACTTCATTTTTACACAAAACATACAAAATTGATTGCGCACAAAAGGAAAACAATGATGACTCACAAACGTCGCAAAGACCGCTTATCTAATATTTCTAAATACCCAGTGCAAACACGGCCATTTGAACACTCGCCAAAAATATAATAATAGCACTAATCAAGTAATCACTTTAAATTAAGGGTTCTGATAAAATATCAAGGAAAGCTAATTAATAAGCTATTGTATTTCCAAAAGAGCTCTACAGCTGTTGTGCTATCTCATCCAATCCCAAGAATTAGTCAACTTTGTAGGTCTGCTGCTTTATTCCGGACTCAGTCCTTGTAGATTTGTAAATTTACTCTCAGCATTATTTAAGCTGGGACTAAATTTATATGTGTTTTTTCGTATTGTTTTTGTTCATTTAAATATATATTATTTATGTTTTTTTTACTTATGTTTAAATTAAATTGATCGTAGGTTTATGGTTTTTGCTGTTAGATAGCTTCTCCTTATTATTTATTGTGTAAGTATTTTTTTAATTCTTATTGCATACGGTGGTAGCCTATAATTAGTTTAACATTTATTTTATTGCTATATTTAAATTTGTGACTGTCTAAGAATCGCAAAAAAACTTGGTACAGTTAAATAAATTTTGGAATTTTTATTGAATTATAAAAATGCTGTAATATGTTGTTGGTAAATTTAGTAAATAAAAAAAGCATATATAAATTATTCCCTCAAGATTCTGTCTTCCTTTCGATCTTGTCGGATTTTCCATTTCATTGAATTATGAAAATTAGTAAATTGCGTGTGCCAATTCCTCATATTTCTGAATCCCTTATCGAAATCATTCGGGAGTACATAATCGCCTTAAGATAACGTTTTGGCTGGTTACAAATTTAAGAAAAATCTTTTAAGATACTTCAAGAAAGGCTCATACTAACATAACAATAAATAAAATTTTTTGTTTTCTTTATCTGACTATTTTTACTTTTGGTTTTTTCTCCTCCGTGCTTCCCGAAGCCGATTTATTAGTATCAAATAAAATGTAAAAATTCAATCCTTTGAAAATTTGTTCAATATTAATGCTTTATGCCCTTATTGGTTATTGGAGACAGGTAATATAAAAAAATATTATTTCTTAATTAAAAAGTTTTCTTTTAATAAATTAAAAACAATAATAAATAATTTCAACTAGAAGCTACTATCAGTTCATTTCTTTTCATTACTTGTTTTTTCTGTTGGTGCATTTTCTGAATCATTGTTCCTTAACGATAGGGGGCCGTGTTTCCAGTTCTTGGGGTAGCCATGTTTCTTAACATCATCCCACCAAAGTTGTTCACCTTTCGCGAAAATTAGATATATGATGTTTGTAATTACCAAGACTCCAAGGCATACCCAAAACGCAATTCGCCATTCCTTGAGTGTGGACTGTAAATTGAAAAGATATATATTAAAAATCGAACAGTATGTTCTGTAACGGAAACTTCAAGTACTTCTTTTCAAATATTATCAACAAATATATTTTAAAATAAACAGATACCACAAGAGATGTTTATGATGGCTGTTCTACAATCGATGACGTCATTACATCAGTTAAAGAGACGATAACATAAAACGTTAAGAGGAAAAGAAACAAGTGACATTGAAACACTCGAGTATTAAGATTAAGGTATTCACGAGTATTATTTGATTACCACCAAGACAGAAAATAAATTCAACCAAATTTTATTGAGATAAATATATGTCACAATAGATTTAGCAATGTTTTCAATTCTCTTTTCAAATAAATAAATATTTCGGCATATTTGCTTACATTTGGAGTTAGTAGACCGATTAGATAGGGCGTGATGATTCCAGATATAGCAGCAATACCATTCACCATTGCGGTAGTTGTACCAGCGTAGTTGGGGGTTATGTCGAGAGCGTTAATTTTCATTCCACTGTAGTAAGCACCCATTAGTGTCATGGCGGCAATGAACCAAAATACTGCTAAAGTCGTATCACATCCGGAATACGAAGCGAGGATTATACAAATACCTGGACCAGTGGCCGCTATGGACAAAAAAATGATGAGTTATATTTATGATTTTCTAAAGAAACATGTAAGAAATAAAAAAATCCAATATTAAAATAGGAAATATGCTAATAGTGGTTTTCTAAACGTTACAAATGTTTTAATATTTTGCTCCCGTTCAGTTATTGGTTTTTGTTGTTTGTAGATGAGAGAAGATTATTTATATAATTTCTTTTAATAATCAAAATTTAACTATTAAGGAAAATATTGACAAATAAATCAAATATGTGCTTAACTGTTACTACATTTGAAAGGTAAACTATACGGTTTTTGTCATATAGAAAAATACGCGTTTAGCCAGTCATCGGGGAGTAAAATCAGTGATTATTGTGTGCTTAATTTGAGTTTTCGATTTATCTCGTGCTTGGCGGAAAAGAAAAACGTCGTGATGATGAAATATTATTGGTTGGTAAAAACTAACTAATTGTGGTTTTATCGAGTCGATATTACGAACTGATGTTTAAATATGTTAATTTATGGTCTTACCAATAGTTGTATAAATCTTTCTGGCATTTTTAATACTATGAATGTTTTTCTTGGTACAGAAATCGCAGATGAGTCCAAAGAAGAATGAGGCGATCCACATTGCAACGTAAGGCAGAGCAGAGAGTAATCCGGCAGATTTGATATTGAATTTCAGAACATCTGTCATGTACTTAGGTAAATCTGTTACCATTGTGAAGTAGCCCCAATCATGACCAATCTGATGAGTTAAGAAAACAATGTTATTATAATCTGACATATAACCTAGTCAAAGTAACTAAATGTAGAACATTTAAACTGTATTCAAAGATGACTTTTTGTTACTAAATATTTTTAATTAATTACTTACACCGGCAATGATTAGAGACCAAAGAGGAACAGATCTAAGCAACGCTTTCCATGGTACCGGATCCAATATTTGTTTTTCACTGTGAATTAATGCTTGAACATTTTCATTCAAGAATTTCTTTTCACTGTCAGATATAAAAGGATGCGTATTTGGGGTACTGTAGCAAATGAAACACTGAAAACCATAAGATTTATGTAAAAAAAAAACATATAAAACATATTAAAAAAAATAATTAATTTAATTTTGTCTAGAACGAATTATATTTGGTGTTATAATAATTTATACCTAACAAGATTCATTTTAATTCCGCTGGTTAGAACATAGCTAGTAGGAATTATTACGACAATTTCGAGAGCTAACGATTTATATAACAGCAATTTTTAACTAGAAAGAATCCTTATGTAATTAATGAATACATACCCATATAATAAACCATCCAAGACCAATGCCACCGAACATATAAAAGACATGTTCCCAAGACCCATCGTACATGATGAGGCCTGAGAAGTACGATCCCGCTATATTACCAATTTGAGCGCCTCCAAAAACGATAGCTCCAAAACGACCTCTTTCAGCCTTTGGTGCCCACTTTGATATCATTGCCATCAACGCGGGCATCGTTGGACCCTGAATGATGAATAATACATTAAAAAAATGAGACAACATCATATACATTACTTTGATCCCAATGTAAGTAGCTAAAGCACTTGTGTTATGGAAAATCAGAAGTAACGAAGGTACCACAAACACCCAGACTCAAGACAACATAGAAAACTAATGATAATCTATATCGACTCGGCCGGGAATCGAACCCGGAACCTCAGAGTGGCGTACCCTTGAAAACCGGTGTACACACCACTCGACCACGGAGGTCGTCATATTAAAATAAATGGTTACGCTATATTAAAAATTGAATAAAGAGAAATATGAAACCAATTATAAATGTGGAGGTTGGGACAGTTTGATCCTAACCTATTGAACTATACTTGGTTTTAATTGTGTTCATAGTTTTGATAATATAGATATAAGATATTTATTAATGTCCTTACCTCACCAAATCCTTCGACCACACGGAGAATAAACAAAGCAGTAGCTCCTCCACTTTTCACGGCGATTGGAGTGATAAAGGTGCAGATAGCCGTAGATAGCAATCCTCCACCTAACACCCATTTACCACCATAACGCTCGGCTAACATACCACCTGGTATATGGGTCAATACGTAACCATAGTAAAATGAACTAAGTATGAGACCTTGGGTGGCTTCACTCCATTCGAAGAGGGTAGACTGAAAATAGAGTCAAAATTATTATGTATTACTATAGATAGTGTTGTTATTCAGACCACCGATTAGAATATTACTTTGACCTTGAATAAAATCGAGGCTGTTAAGGTTTAGCATTTTGTTTGACTACGTTTACTTATATAAGTCATTTACGAGTTTCTTGAATGCCAATGACATTTCAGCTAATTTTTACATTATCATATTCAAATCAACTGAAACTGTGTCACAATGGTAGTAATATCCAAGGTCAGCCTACATACTAGTACATGATTATAACAAACGTAAAGAACACTTCATGCTCAAAATATACCCATTACTTTTAACGTTGTTATATGAATATTAGTTCCTCTTACTGGCTGGTTTGAACGCCATGGAACATAAGTACAGTTTGAAATATCGGGTGGGACTAATACAAAAGAATATTTATTGTCAAGCATTCGGGTAGCCGAGGTTTGAAAGAGAGAATTGTTATATTCCCATGACTTAAAAAGTTTTTGTTAGATTACGGACAGACACCAAAGATATTTAAGTGTATCTGCTGTTAGTGCACCAAACAATTTTGAGGTATAAAATCTTGCATTGTTGAATATTCTACATGATCAGGAAAACATCTTTGTCACCACTATAATATTCGTTGGGTAGGTTTGATTGCATTGAATACTTATTCTACGTAATTTTACTTAAAAAAGTGTCGTGCAGATCTTAACCCATCATGTTAAATTTGTTTGAAAAACTAGTCATTATTTTATATTTAACATGAATGAAATGCACGAGAGTATTTGTACGAATGAATTTCAAAACCTTCCAAAAATGTCGATTTATTTTACATTCATTCCAATTTTATATTCGTAAATTAGAAGTTGAATCTGTTGTTTGATAATTTCACAACAGTCTGCAATCTATAAAGCAATGTAATCCAATAAAGCTACTGTTTTAATGGGACTCATAAAGAAGATTTAGATAAAATAGTTTATCTATAATATATGAGCTTACTTTATATTCTGAAACGCGTGAACACTCAACACGTGCAATTCAATTGATTAAATTAATATTAGAATAGGAAATAATCCCACAATTACTACAACAACTCATATCTTGACTTAATATACTATTTGTATTAACAATACTGGTATTTAATCATAAACAAATTTAACTAGTGCTCAGCAGTGAAGGTAACAATGGAACTGGAACGCTACAGATGAAAATCTGCCATGAATACACGTATTGAAACAGAATGGAAAAGTAAGTTCCACACCTCTTCCAAAAGAAGTAGAGGCCGCAGCATTGGAATTTTACTTTTTAATTAAATTTAATGTAACCAACGTATTTAACTACACAATTATCGATAGGTGCTCCATATTACTTAAACGCTTTTTTGTTTTGTTCCATTCATGAGGCCACTATTTTTTCTATATGTATTACCTAGACGTACTATACCAAGTCAAACAAGGTGACCAATGATGAGCAATCTTTATATTATTATGACAACTGGAAATAACAAAATATTTATATTCTAATTTAGTTGATGTTGGGGGTCGGATGCCCTTGCTTTAATCAGGGAGATTGGCTATCGCCTTAGAGAGAGGGGATTTGACAGTCACTCCGGGTCCTACCTGGCGCAGAGGTTGTCCATTGCCGTAAAGCGTGGAAATGCAGCCTGCATTATGGGCAGCTTTGCGTCAGGTACGAACCAGGAGAGACTATTTTAAATTTGACTATGTATAACGACTGTATATTATATTCAATTATTATTGTATGTTATTATTATTTGGATAAGTAAAATCCTGCTTAAATAATATATTAAGGATATAAAGTAAGAGGAACGTCCATAAGATTAATGACGCAAATTAAATGATATGTCTACAGTTTTATATATTCTGAAACAAGAACATTGCTCCGAACAAAGCAAATACTTGTACGGCAAATGTTTGCCGCGGTAGTGCAGAAACGTCGACACCTGAGTAAAAGGCAAATTTACCGTCACTACCAAAAGCCGAATTATATTTATATCCATTAAAATACGAATGATGATTCTAAATTCAAAACTTACTTAAACAATAATGTAGAAAAATTTAAATCGACTTCCTAATTAGAAACAGCTACTAACTACTAAGTAACCACTAGACTTAACTTATACAGTTACCCTAAGTTTACCCTAATTTAGATTAAAAATGATGATCAATACGACTTTTAGTTTCCGAGAAATTCGTAGACAAACTTACAAATATACACTTACGAAATTAACACGCGTGCTTGGAAGCCTAAATTGATCATCATACTAAAATATGATTAAATTCTAACAATATTAAATACATACATGCTAAAATTAGTTGAATTATAAAAATTTTTGTGGCATACCAGACATAATCCAAGTGATCTATTATTTAAATAGCACATTGTGAGTCAAGTTTAACAGACGCGTCATACCTATTAACCAATTTATGTAACCAAGTCCATTAGACTAATATTTCATACAACTCTTTGTATAAAAAGGACAATACGGTTAGGATTATGATGGTGAACCATTACTAAGAAAATAAAGGCGTATCACTCGATACAAGATTTTGTAGATGATAAGAAAGCGTGGAAGCGTGTTGACTTCCACGCAGGATATGTTAATTTAAATAATTGTATTAACTAACATGACTTTGTACTTTTTAAATGTTGAAAAAGAGTAACTACTGAGTTTCTTGCCGGTTCTTCTCGGTAGAATCTACTCTTTCCGAACCGGTGGTAGCCTCACTTAATTGTTAATTGACGGTTCAAAAGTGCTTGTAAAAAGTGCTTGTAAAAGCCCACTTGAATAAAGATTATTTTGATTTTGATTTTAATTTTTTGGCACCCTATTTTCAATTAGCTAACGCCCGTGGCTTTGCTCGAGTGGAAGTTTAATATGTTTAAAGACATTGGTGATTATTTCACCCTTTAGGGGTAGAATTTCCAAAATCCCTTCCCACAGGGTGTCTACTCAATAAAACGATCCTACTCATAAATTTCACGCCCCTAACTGTAATAGTTTACGCTTGGCGATGATGAATGAATGAATGAATGATGAATCATTCAGTCAAGATATATTATTTTATTTACATATATAGATAACTATTTCACTCACAATTATTATAATGATAAAATTAAATTTTTACTACATTAAATAACATTCAATTATTTATAGTACAGTAGCAGTTATATCTATTTAAAATAGGTACGTAGCAAATACCACTTGTTCGTATGTGGTCACTATCTAAAAAAGTTTGCAAAGTGACAATGGTAACCATCTCTATATCTTCAATTAACCACTAATTTTGAGAACGAGAGTTTCATATTCATTATGTCCGTTGTACTGACTCACTCTTAAAACTGTATAAAAATCCCCATGGATGTTACAAAACCCTACCACTGAGAAGTTTAAAAGGAAAGAATATTTCAGCTAAATCAGCTGGTACACTAATATTTAGATACTTATAAGTTTAAGTAAGATAAGTACTTACACCATCATTGTCTCTAGTAATATAATCCGTCAATGTCATCGTTGTGTTTTGAACCGTTGTTAAATCTGGGCATGCGTTGGGGTCGTAATTTGCATCACCTTCGACAGCGACGGTCTTTTTCACCATTTGCGTGATCGCCAAATTTAAGCAAACACGCATTGTGTACGCATTCGCTACGGCTAGCAGAGCCATTATAGCGAAAACATATCGTTGTGGTATTATGAATACTGAAACATAAAATTATCAACTTATTATACTTAAAAAATATCATATATTTGTTTTACGATTAGGTATTAGTCAAAGTTAATAAACTGAAATATTATTTTCATTTTATTCTTGCAGTTGTAATTATTTGAATTACTAATTTATGTACTGACATGTTTGTACGTTATTCATATTGAAATAAATATTATATATACATGAAACGTTAAACCGCAAACAATATTATTACTGAGATTTATGAGATATGATAAACATAATTACATCATTCAACTCTACATAATCAAAAAAATAAGAACAAATCAATAGAAACTGATATTTATTCAAAATCCATATGATATTTAATTTTAATAATATTAAAACATCATTCCCATCACTGAATAAATTATTGAACATAATATATTTAATATACAGAATATAAATTAAATAAACGAATACACAAAAGCCATCGCAGAGTAAACTATTATTTGGACTAGTAAGTAAATATTCAACAACAACCTTGAGAGTTAAATGATTGAAATGTATCGCTTTAAGGTTATATTAACTGATCGTTCACAATATTTCCCCAAAATATATGTTACAAACACATAACAATATCATAAAGTACTTACGTTTCGAAAGAGCGAGTCGCCATCCTGTCAACATTTCGTATTTAAACCTAGAACCAATAATATCAACTTTAGCACCGTTCACCATCGTCGCCAAATAAATTCACAACTTATTTTGTAGTTCGCGGGCACTGCGTTCAGTTTCTTTAATACGACTACTTGACGGTAAAGCTAATCAGGAAAAGGTACTGCAAATGATTGTACAACCGGTGACAAATTATACATCCGAAAAAACGAAATTGGATACGCTATTATGGTCAATCATGCTTTTCCTTAAGGACGCAGTCAGCGTAAATAAAACCGTAGAGCGATCCAAGTAATCTTCATTAACACTACCGGGTTCTATATTCTAGGCCAATTTTTAAGAGAATAAAGTTATTTTTTTTTAATAATTTGATAAAAATACGTCGAATTATGCTCTATTGTTGTAGTATAAGGATAATAGTGTACATTTTTATATAAATTTTAATTTAAATATGCTTTAATTATACTATTTATCATTGCAAATATATTTTTAGTGGTTCATTAAAAAGGTCAAGTCTTTATATGATTACAATTTTGCTTCAAATATTTATTTCAGAATAATGGTAAAAATACCGTAAGAGTAAGCCAATATGAGTAATAAATTACTGCATACCTGCTTTTCTAATAATTATTTGAATCAAATCCCACAAACCTATTATTTGTTGAACACTATTTGTTACATCAAAAAAATATTTTATTCCATTGCATCCAGAATTGTACTCAAAATAATCATATACAATTTTATTGTATCAAGTATAGCGATTGGACGAAATTCGCCATTTATTTACGTAATTGGATCAATTAAGTAATTTCATCCCTATCGATAGCCCAGTAATATCGATTTAGAATAATATATAGTATGTTTATTTTTTTCTTATTAGTTCGGTATTTTATTTGAGATTGTAGGGAGGTGAAATAAACACACCGTTTAGTACAAGTAAATCTTAATAATGCCAAAGGTAAGTACTATTCTTTTATGTACTCTGTTTGTTCCGATTATCGATATCTCATGCTCAATGATGGGAATCGCAGATTATAAAGGGTAGATGGAGCGTGCGGTATTATAGTGCGTTATAGTGAAGCAACGAAAGCGAATACATTTGATAAAGAATATTTAGTGTAACAGCTTTGTTCCGCGCGTTCCAGTATGTACATCGTTTTTATAATAAAAATATATCTTAAATTAAAATGTAATGAATTAAATTCTTCTCAAAGGAAGACCAGGACTTACTCCAGGAGATAAATATAACCAGAATGATAATTATTAACTACTACTAAGTCTAATTTTAATCCTTAATATTTAAGGAAAATTGTTAAAGATGGAGAAACTAATCTAAAATCTCGAACGATTGCAATCTTAGTTACAGTATTAGTTATGGTAGGTACAGATATGACAAATATATGACAAATATGATCGATTTAGTCCGTATGTGTCATATCTTTACTAGATAATATCGTAAAGCTGAAGAGTTCGTCAGTTTGAATGATATATGAAACAATATTTGTTCATATTGACTAAAATCGCAAGCAGCATCCAATATTACAGTAAATAAAAGATTTTGTTTCGTATCATCTACCTATGAACTATCTGTCTTTATAGAACCTACCTTTAAATAATACCTACTCATTAAATAATCATAGAATTCCACTTTAATATTGTAACAATAGTAACACAACGAGCACCAATTGTACAAATAATCATTACATAGTATAAAACAAAATCGCGTACCGCTGTCTGTTACTACGTATGATTTGACCTTTAAAATTACACAACAGATTTTGATGCGGGTTTTTTTTTAATAGATAGCTTAATTCATGAAGAAGGCATAATATGACCAATATAGTAGAGAAACACAAATTATTTAGAGATTTTTTAAATTGATGTTGTAAATAAACACATTTTTTTGCGTTTACATTGAAAACACCGACAACAACAACAACAGCCTGTAAATTCCCACTGCTGGGCTAAAGGCCTCCTCTCCCTTTGAGGAGAAGGCTTGAAACATATTCGGGTACGGGTTGGTGGAATACACATGTGGCAGAATTTCTATGAAATTTGTCACATGCAGGTTTCCTCACGATGTTTTCCTTCACCGCTGAGCACGAGATGAATTATAAAGACAAATTAAGCACATGCATCAGCGGTGCTTGCCTGGGTTTGAACCCGCAATCATCGGTTAAGATGCACGCGTTCTAACCACTGGGCCATCTCGACACATGAAAACACCGAATGAACCCCAAGTGATAGATAAAAATAATGTACTACAGTATTGTTCACCTTAAAACTCTAAGGGTTAAACCGCAATAACTCTTTTTATGCTTTACTTGTTGCGAGAAAAAATGGGTTGTTTTGTTATGACATCTATAGTATATATAGTATTAGTATTGTACTATTGCGAAGCCGGGGCGTGTCGCTAGTAAAAAATACAAATATAAACTTTAAATGACCTTTAAATATTTACCTAATATTTAATTAAATGAATACTATCCTACAAATAAATGTAATGGCTTTTCTTGTTTTGTCTGCTAGGCGTCTGTGCGTGCAGAAAACGTTCACCAAATAAACTGAAATTCCGAACCTAAAACGTACATTGCATAAAATTCGTATAAAAAAATAACGCGTATAAATAATGTGTTACTTACTTTTTTGGTATAAACGAGTCTTTTAAGCACTGTTCTCTTTTGTAATTTTCTATATTTACTTATTTCTGCTACGTCTATACTAATAAATACTACATACAGGTTGTTTTTTATGAATTCCCCGTACTAAGAATCAAATCTATTTTTTTTCTGCGAGTAAACTACGTTATTCCAGTGTGCTATAAGGTGTTATTTAATTTTTTGTCGTATAATTTTCTTTACTAATAAATGTGAATCTGAGTCGGATGGCTTGTATAAAATGAGTACCAAAAAGTAAATCAAAGAGAAATATGCCATGAATCAACTATAGTTATAGATAAACTATCTAGGTACTCTTAAATCTGGTTTACGTATTGACATAACGCAAGGTCAATGGAAACGAATTAAAAATTTCATTTTTCAACTTTTTGTTATTCTTCGATAATTATTGTCAACCCCGACTTTAATTAAGTTATTGTTACAAATTTTATTAATGGATTTGATTCGTCATTAAAACAAATTTGTTTATTACTCGATTTCGAAATCTGAAGAGAATGAAACGTTTGGCTTTCGGCTGATTTTGTTTTTGGTCATGTTTTTTAATATTCAAAAGAATATTACATTTACCTTAATTAGCACATAAATCTTCAGCATTACTATTTCTTCATAGTATTATAGATTGTAAAGAAACACAAATTTAGACAAAAAACAACCTGAGTTTCTTTCGCCTGTTCTATACTGTTAGTAGAATATGTATATACTATTATTTGTACACAATTTAATTTGCAGAACACTGATTTTCTATTTTAAATTCAGTCGTTTAGGAAACTATTGAAAACACGTAAAGTTACCTAATATGTTATGAAGCGCAATAATCCTTCATTAAATGTTTACTTTTAATAAAATCGTTATAATCTTATCGCTTCTATATTTATTTAAAAGGCACGTTTCGCTTGTTTTGTCAAATACAAATAGTTATACATTGTTTTTTTTTTAATATATTGTTGATAAACGATTTCGATTTTAAAGCCAATTTATTGTTCAAAATTTTAATATTTTATCATGTAAATAACTGAAGTTCAGAATTAATGTAATAAAAAATATATGAGTGTATTATATTACATAAGGATATTTTTTTATTAGAAACACTTCTCAATAATATATTAATCAACTAAAAAACTATTAAAATGGACCATAAACATACGTGAACTTCGTAGTTGTAATAAAAGATATCCGAACGCATTTGTACCGCAAATAACTTGTAATATAATAATATTAATATAAAACACTAACCTTAATAATACCCTGCACGATATATAGTATACAGACAACTCCTGAGACCGTTGGGAAAACCAGCCAGCGTCTAACTGCGGTATTTTGCGCTGTTTCGCACCTTCGTATCAACTATCATCTTGATCGACGTTATCAGCATCATTGGGATGTAAACTGTTATTATTGCTCAATATTTCCGTCTCACGCCAAGTTTTCGTCTGTTTTAAACGAGACGTTTTTAATAACGTTGTTCTAGCCTACACATGTAATTACTAATAAGGAAGATACTTATATCGCTTGTAAAATTTACTTGGTGGTAGGGCTTTGTACAAGCCCGTCTGGGTAGGTACCACCCACTCATCAGTTATTCTACCGCCAAATAACAGTACTCAGTATTGTTGTCTGAAGGGTGAGTGAGCCAGTGTAACTACAGGCACAAGGGACATAACATCTTAGTTCCCAAGGTTGGTGGCACATTGACGATGTAAGGAATAAGTTAATATTTCTTACAACGTCATTGTCTATGGGTGATGGTGACCATTTACCATCAGGTGGCTCGTATGCTCGTCCGCCAACCTTTAACATAAAAAAAAAATGTTTTGTCTTCTTCTTTTGAAAATCGAATCGCAAATTACAGAAAGTTATAAATTAATACACACTCTTTGTGTATTAATTTCATCCATCGTACATAATTTATAGTATGGTCGTTAAGATAAAATGCCATTCAATTATAATATTTAATTTGATTCACTATATTCTGTCAAGAGCTTTATTAAATGTCGCTAACACGTGTGAAAAATAAAAAATAACAATGTTCGTTTTGTAAATGCAACAAAATGCACAATGTGCTTATTTAGAAATTAATTATTTAATTGGTCTCATACTCCATCTAGGTATAATATAAATAATCTTCTATACATTTAAATATTAGAGGATATTTATGTAATTTATAAAAAATAAACACTTTAAACTTTGTGAAACGTAAAAGGATAGATCCTCGGAATATAAAACAAGTAGCCGATGGAGTGCGTGGAATATTATCGTGAAGCAACATAAGCTACTACAAAATCAAAATAAAATGCAAATTTCCATTAAAGTGAAACGTCAAAAGTTATATTCATCGGCGACGCAGCTTACTGTCGACGGTTCTTTGAAATATGGCGCTGGTTACAGAACTGCCAAGCGTTTTTTCGTCTTGAAATACATTTGGTCTGTTTGCAATGTATTCCACCACTCAGAAAGAGTATTACTAAAATACCATTTAACTTTAAACAATACTTTAAAGAACTGAGATGGCCCAGTAGTTAGAACGCGTGCATCATAACCGATGATTGCGGGTTCAAACCTAGGCAAGCACCACTATATATATGTATGTGCTTAATTTGTGTCTATAATTCATCTCGTGCTCGGCGGTGAAGGAAAACATCGTGAGGAAACCTGCATGTGTCTAATTTCATCGAAATTCTGCCACATGTGCACTCCACCAACCCGCATTGGAACAGCCTGGTGGAATATGTTCCAAGCCCTCTCCTTAATGGAAGAGGAGGCCTTATCCCAGCTATGGGAAATTTACAGGCTCTTACTTTACTTTTTTAAAAAAAAGTTTCATTTGATTGTGAAATTGATTATAGTCCTGAAAATTGAAAATTGCGAACAAGCATGATAAGCCTTTTAAAGTCTAGTTGTTATAATGTATTATACGCCACCTACCTAAGCGAGATAATAAAATTAAACAACGACATATCTAAATATCTACGTAAACTTGGCAGCTGTCAAAGTAGATCGTGAACAATATAATCTTTATGAGATAATTTTTATTGCACTTATTTCAAGGCACACGGCAAGGTAAAAATATAAGAAAATGTTTTCATTGAAGTTGAAACGATCATTCATTCAATATTTCAAATATTTGAAATTTTTGGAGTTGAATCATTTCAAAATACATAACAGTGCTTTTCCTTCATCTTTTCTCGTATGTTATTAAATAATTAAGAAACATTTTTTTTTCAAATGTAGTTTCATATACAAGGACATATTTATTTATCGCTTGTGCTGTTACTGCATAATTTACAACAATAGATAGATTAAATCAAAAAGAAAACAGATATTGTCTAGGATATTGAATGTCGATTCTTATCTATAAGTATACGTATACCTACGTTTTATCATTTTCCGTGTTTAGGTGATTTCCTAGCGACAATATGCTATTTATATTATTTTAATAGGTTTTACAATTGACTATTTTCCGCTTGCGGCTTTGCCTACGCGGAGGGATGTGTGTTGCGTTTTTCCAGGCTATAAAAAAAACTTGTGTATTTTTTTCAGCTCCGTTCAGGCGTAAATTCAGTAACATCCATCCAAACTTTCGCGTTTATAATACAATTAAGATAAATAAGATGACGATTGGCTAACTACATTGATTTCTAAATTAAATTTCTGTCGAAATAAGGCACTCTCCACCTGATGGTATTTATGGTTAACTACAAGTTTTTTTTGTTAATTTAAATAGATTTAAATTGACAGCGATACTTTATAATGTCATCCGATCCAGTAAATGGGGTTTTAACCAAAAGAAGAATGCAAAATATTCAAATATTTAATCGTAATAATTATATTCATACTAATTATATTAATCCGAAAACAACTTTGTCTAGCTATCTGTTTAGTCTCCACGGATAAAGGGCAGAAACGTTTGTGGAACATTTTGTCTGCAACCTACACGTCATCTTATTATGACTGAAACTGAGTAAACCAGGTTTGATTTAAAATCATTTTAGTTATATATGTAGACCTCGACAATTATCTAAATAACTGTTACCCATATTAACTGACTACCCATGATCTTTTTTTCCTAAAAAATCCCATCTATAAAATATTTTAAACAACTTTTTTGAGAATTATTATTTGATTTAAGAAATATTCTGAAGAACTGGTATTCACAATGATATAACAAAATATAACTAATTACGGCCATGAAATGAGAACATTGTGTAAAGCTTAATCTTCATTGGTGACATAAAAATTGACTACAGGAACTTTCTTTAATCCTGCACTCACAAACAAACAAAAGTGCGGGTTTAAGATAAAATAAGATAAAATAAATATACCACCTAGACTGAATGGTATCTTTTGTATAGCATTGAAAAAAATGTATCAGATAATCGTCCTTTGACGAGTAATAAAAATATGTATATCGGCAATATCTTCTTCACGTGACCTCAGTATTCGTTATTTATGGTCGTGAATATTGTACTGTACTAACTGCTTATTTATATTAGTTAGTCAGGCAGGATATATAGTTAGTAATGAAAAAGATTTTGGGAAGAATTTCCTGAAATGAAACATTCACGAAAACAAAAAGGTTTATACGCCCTCTAGATGACCTTTGCAAGTTTCGTTTATTTATATTCAAAATTCAATTTTTTCTATTTGTTTTCATTGTTGTCATTAAATTGTCAATTTTCTTTATTTATTTAATTGTGTGTATTATATATAAAATAATACACAGCGAAGGCTACTTCGTGTCCCAAAACACCAACTTCTTACTTCAATGTCCACAGAAATACTATTCGTGCTTTTAATGTTTCTATTTTTTTCGTTTGATATGCAGGATCTTTATTTCCATGCACCAGTACTATAAAACTTTCTGAACTTTCCGTGCTTTTTTTTGTTTTTGTTTATGACATACACTATCTCCAAGATAGTGTTTTGTCAATGACGCACAAACTCATTTGAGATAGTAGGCTTATGTTGTAAACGTTCTCATATACAGGAGATAGCAATAATCATAATATTTTATCAACATCTTAACTACACTTCAAGTAGTTATTTAAGTGATTAAGAATAATAATAATAAATCTTGAAGATACTGCAGTAACTTTGAAATTAAATTATTGATTCAAAAACAGCACGAATAGTAGAAGCTCCACTACTTTTGGGACAGAAAAAAAATAAAAAATGATTGGTACCTTTTATTCTTATAGTTAGGGGGCTGGTAAATATGACATCTAGTGGTAAGTGGTCACACTACCCTTAGATATTAATAATGTATGAAATATTAATTATTCATCATATTACCAATGCGCCACTACATTTAATTATCGAATTTAAGTGTGTATGGGCACTCACCCTAGAAACTGAAACGCAATAATACTAAGTACTAACTACTTTGTGATAGAACATATAAGGTATGTGATAATATATTTTCTCAATGTAATACAAGTTCATAGCCACAAAACCAGAAAATTCATTAAATATTTTTGTGACTTTGATTTTTGGAAGTTTGTGTCACTACTATTGTAAGTATAGGTATAGTTAAAGGGTGTCTACAAAACAAGAACCTTAACAATAGTTGCTGTTTGACGACAGTTCTGTATTTAAAACAATTGAGGCCTAGAATCTAATTTCGTTTAAGATCGGAGACTGCTGATTCAAACCTGGACAAGAACCACTCATTTTTCATCTTAATTGAGCCCCTCTTTTAAGGAAAATGGTAAGTGTATCACAACACATAGCTCAATTGGTTGTTTCATTGACATGACTGGAGAAAATTTTTCATGCGACACATGCAGATTTTCTGGAAATAATTTCATGTACGTATTTTTACAATAATAGATTTTATAGTATATTAGTTGCCCCGGTTACTTTACTTGCATTTTAGGGGTTGATCATCTGGTCTTAAAGACTTGCTTTCGCATTTATAATATTACTAGCAACCTGCCCCGGCTTCACACTGGTACAATACTGCTACTATATATACTAAAGAATTTGTTTATTTAAGACATTACAAAATTGTAAAATTATCAGTGTTTCTATACTATATTGTCATGTATTATATACAAAAACCTTCTCTTCGAATCACTCCAGCTATTAAAAAAAACTGCATCGAAATCCGTTGCGTAGTTTTAAGATTTAAGCATACATATATAGGTATATATAGAGATATAGCGACTTTGTTTTATACTATGTAGTGATTATTACCTATTAATATTGAAGACTTTGAACCTATAATCACCTTCATGGTGTAGAAATTCTACATCAATAAGATTATTTTGTATTTCTTGAATCTAGATATATCTAGGTAAAAGTTGTATCTTTTTATAAATGGTTTGACATTCGAAAAAGGAAGCTAATAGAAGTATAAGAAGAGCAATGATTTTTAGTATATATTGTTACAAGAGTAAACCTAGGTGTTATGACATTGATTCTATATCATAATTTATATCACATCATTATTGCATATTATTATGAATATAGAAGGGGCTACTGAATTTACTTTATTATATACAATTATTATTGTAATTAATTAATCAATAATGTGTAAAACTGTAATTAATATTATTATATATGGCATAGCATTTAATACTGGCATGTAACACTATTTCATACTTTAAATATGATTGAGCAGTCATTAAAAAACAATTGGA
Organism: Vanessa cardui; assembly: GCF_905220365.1. NCBI lineage: Eukaryota > Metazoa > Arthropoda > Insecta > Lepidoptera > Nymphalidae > Vanessa > Vanessa cardui. The sequence continues at coordinate 9,011,881 of NC_061127.1, read as the reverse complement.
CGATAGCGGGGGAATGGTAACAAAATATAGATAGATTGGAGGATCATTGTAAAACGACAATAATATTTGGTCATCCGAACTACTGAAATTATAATATATAATTACTTTATTCGTTTAAAATAGAATGATAAGTGATCACCACTGCAAAACTTCAAACTTTTCTTTTATTGACATTAGGACTAAAATCCCTTGTTTCTTCTTTACAGGTTCTCATAATTCAAAGGAAAACACAATGGCACCAAGTATTCCTATTTAGTAGTAAACCAACTATGGTATCCTTGCATACAAATTTCGACCATCCCCTACAGATATCATATGAAATAAAACACAATAATATTATGATAATAAGGTTTCTTGTTCGATTAATGCTAGTTTACAATAAGATTACTTTACCATTTCCTTATATATTAGAATATTAATTACTTGTATGTTCACAATGTACAATATGTAAGGTTTTTCTTAAAGTTAAATTCTGAAAACAGTCCGCCGGGCCGCCGGCCGCAAGGGCACTTTGAGATAACATCGCTGAAACTATATCAAAACGAAATAATATTAAACGAATCGCTTTTGATAAACACGCATTACATCACTCAAACACTTCACATTTTTTTTTTAGTATAAAAATACGCACATTTACAACATCAGTGAAACCGCAACTTTCTGAATAGGTACTTGTGATTAATTTTAACAATTCATGTATTTCATTAAATTTTCATATAAAGGCATCGTACAATGATAATTAGGTTAGTACTACTAAGTTGGGAATAAGAATCGTGGCTTACAATTACAGATAAATGATACACATTTAAATTAAAAATCGTTTACGAAACGTTTTATGGTACGCTTATTTAATATACAAATACAAAGGAAATCGAATCGATTCAAATAAATTTTGTACAAAATAAACATTTTTAAGTGATACAAAATATGTTTAGCTAAATTATGATGATTCGTTAATAAGGATTCATAACAACATAATACACGAACATTACACTATTGATATCGTTAGTAAGAAATCGAAAAATATATCGCTATAACAACTAAGCGAACTATTTTCAACCGACTTCAAAAAGGAGGAGGTTATCAATTCTATTCAATCTGTATTTTTTTTGTCTAACAGTTTGATAACAATTTTTGATGACAGTGATCCTTTTCTTGCTAGTTCGGGTAGCACTATAAGTAATGTTAACTTCAGTTTGAATCGTATTGGGGAATAATAAATATCGTTATTATAACAAATAGGGACAAATATAGTGATAAAAAATACAAAATATTGACAGAACTAGTTACGCAAAAATTACATGATCTACAAATTAAAACATAGGCATTTAAAAAAAATATGTTTAAAAAATTAAAGTAATTAAACGTAATCCAACCAGCTAGTTGTTTTATTTCAATTTGTGCGATGATTATACATAAAAATACGCACGAAATCAATACAAAATCTTACGAGAAAGAACGTATATTCAAACGTAGTAAAAAACTTATAATCAACTTCATATTAAAAAAAAATGAGTAGTTATTAATTTTGAAAAAATATTACCTACAGTTCCCTTGTTACGCTTTTTTATAATATTTACAGAACTGATAATATCTACAATGTCATAAATTACAGTAAAAAATTCATTAAATACAACTTTTGTGCATATTCGTGAAATTATTTCGGGATAACATATGCAGATACTAAATCTAGTAATAAATAAAAGTGCCTGACTAGTTTATTTATAAATTCGTTACAAATCATCTCAACTATACAATGACTAACGCTTGACACTTTCATTAATCGTTCTTAGCCTGTTCGTAGTAAATAAAATCGATCCTAACGATATATACTCTGTTTCAAACACTTTTGTACAGCATATACTTAATATAAAAAAAAAACAATGTATAAAAAAAGAGGTACAGAGTAATTCTATGAGAATACAGTTCGTATTTTGAATAGTACGCCATTTTTATAGGTGTATTCCATATTTAAAAATAGCTCTACAGAAAAAAAAAACACATAGAAATTGTCATTTAACTTTAAAAAATACATCTGTTTTGTTTACATCAGCTGTACAAAATGTTGTTCAAACAGATAATAGTTATAAATATGTACTAGCATACATTAAAAATTAACGTTTAATCCTACGCAGACTTTATATAATAACTATATAAATTGACGTAACTAAAATTCATATGTGATACTTAAAGATTAGAATGGAATTTCAATCACTGGAAATAATAGCAAGTACATTTAACAAATATTCGCTCACTATATTTACATTATTTAGTAATATACTAAATTTTATATAATATGCCTACTTACAGGAATAAAACTTAATACGTACACATCAGCAATTTAATTGGGTTTCAAATTTACATAAATAATTCATGGAATAAAATAATACTTCCTTTTTGAATTAATCAAATCCTACATAATTTTTAATGATAAGTTTACATTACATTAGGTAATAATTTAAAAAATATGTAAAAATAAATTATCCGTTAGTTTAAATTGATGTTAAATTTTATTCCCGTATAAGGCAAGCCAGACAAAAAGTAATATTATTCTTAATATAAATACAGCTTAAATAGGATTCGTATTGATGTATATTTTACAGATTATATACAAGTAAATTAATATACTCATCAATGTACCATAGAGTACTAACCCATGGGTAATTTATCACATTTAAGGGTTGGTAAGCCTCGTTCACCTAGAAGCACTGGCAACACTAGAACAATTAATATGGAAAAACAATTAAAAGTGCTTCTAGTTGAACTTTATCCACCGTACGTGAAGTTTATAATACTTTTAGCTTCACATTATAACGCAATACAATAAAACGATTACGGATAGTCAATTGATTAAAAAAAATATTTCTCGTATAATGATTGTGCATCGTTTCGACATTTGTGACATTATAAATCATTCATAACGTTTTATACATTCGATTCATTGCAGTCGAACTTATGTTGAGCATCGCGTACTGAGCGTTATAATACTGTGACGTCACAGGATGGCAATGGCAGTGAGAGCACTTTACCGCTGCATACGATCAGTTTTGACCACAGATAATAATAATAAAAAAAATGATGTAAACTCCCAACACAGAATTTTATAATTAAAATTTTAGATTAGCAAGTAGAATAGTTTTGTGCTTGTGTACAGAGTAAAACTTACGATTGAACATTCATTACATTTTGATCACTTTGAACTGTTTTCGTCTTCTGTACGAGTTATATGATATGAATTACATAACAAAATTTGTAATGATTACGTGAAAGAAGATTCATTAGACCACATTACATAATTTTCAATCAAGACACATTTACAAATCTTTCAATGAGACAAAATTACACACATTTAAAATCAAATAAAAACGCAACGAGCATTTCATGAGATAATGGCATTATAGCACTTTATATTTGTTTTAATCAACTTCAACTGTTTTTTTTATTTATAGGACGTATGCCAACTCTTTTTTCAATTTTCAGGACAAATAAGTACGCAATATCATAAAATGCTTACACGTGACTTATTAGTAACAATTTTGGACAAAACTGATCGCCTTAGCGACTTATGCTTGTGCGACGCGGCGGCAGGCCTGGAGAGACGCGGGGCGCGCGTGGGGCGCGGGATGAGGGGGCGGCGGCGGCGGGGGCGCCCGGGCCGCGCGCCGTCATACGCCATCCAGCTGCCGCACACGCACGTCCTGCGACGCGCACATGTCCGGCGCGAACGGCAGACACGTGAAATACGCACACGCTGCGCACTCATATGCCGGGGCTGCATAGAATAACGCTATCAGCGCGCACAGCATCGCCGCCGCCGACACTAGACACACCCACACCAGCACTATCTTCCTCCGTCTCTCGTAAGGCCCGAACGTTATAAAAGGCAGCAGTGCGTACGAGAGCAGAAAACCAAATACGAAACCGAACACGTGGGCAAAATTGTCGATCCAAGGCAAAAGGCCCAGAAGAAAGAGAGCTAGCGCGATACCCACAAGCTTCAAGAGAGCACGTCGAGGATGTTTCAGAAGTGGCCACGCGCCAATAACTTCCACGATTAAGCACGCAAGTAGACCGAAATGCGAACCCGCTGGACCCACCTGTAAATTGAAACAAAATATTTTATTTATACTATTGGGTGTTCAAAAACAACAACATCCTTGCCTTAACTTGTATCATACATGTTGCAATAGTTACAAATGAGTATTAATTACGAGGTTTCTTAATTATATTGAAAATATATTCTCATTATTCTTTGCAACCATTTATTACAAGGAAGGACACGAAAATTTCCAAAAAAAAATGTTATCTACAAATATCTGTATAAATCTAGGTAGATTTACAGTTTAGTACATTTCATGCGCATGATAAGCACAGACAGTATATACATAATACTTACCTCTGCTCTATACGGCTCAAAGATAGCCGACGCCATATTACCAGCAACGCCACTACCCAGATAGATGACTGCTAATCTCACTGGCCCGGCCATCTTCTCCAAGTCTCTCATGAAGAGCCACTGCAGTGCAAGAGTGGCTGCTAAATGTAACAAGCCAGCGTGCACAAACAGTGACGTCCACGCTCGGTACAGCTGGTCAGGACGACGTCTCCGCATAAACGGCAACATACCGCAGACGTCATCTAAGCAAGACACCTGAAAATGACAATTGCAAATCAATGAATAACTAATTGAAAAATATCAATAAATTGATTATATTTTATTTAAACATAAAATATAGCCAGAAATTTCGTCGAATATTGACATATTGGTAAGATGTCGCTCTGTTCTTTTTGAAAAAAGTATATCTTATATATTAAGAGTGTAAGCCGATTTTTATCGCAGTGATTATGGGACGGTAGCTACATATAAATAGTCGATTATAGTCTCATTTTGAGAAAATTCTTGATTGTATTTTATTACATTTTTATAATTTAACAAACCATTATTTATAGGGTACGAAAAAAAGTTACGAATAATCGCAAAGTTTCGCGGGAGACCAATTAGTTAAATAATAAACTTAAGTATTACATTTGAATGGATTAAATTATTTGAAAAAACATTGCTGATTTCATAAACTTACTTGTGAACACAATGAAGCTTCTTCGTGAAAATAACCCTTAACAAAATCGCAATGCTCTCTCGTAGTGATGACGCACTGGCCGTGTACACCTATGCAGCAGGGATGACCGATGACCTCGCACGCCATATGCTCTGCCGCGTGACCAGCACGACCGGCGGCAGCCGAGCCATCCAAAACAGACTTGCGGCATATTGGCCATTTCGTTATATCATCTGGCCACTCGTGGGGAGCTATTGAACGCGGTGCTTCACAAAACCTGAAAACAATCAATACATACGTATAGTTCGACACAACTTAGATGTCGCATCGGCAAAATTCGTAAAACCGATCACATCCGAATTGAGTACGCTATCCCAAATTATCAATATTTATTTCTGATGCGAATATGATCTTTGCACAAACGTAATAACTTGTAATATCATATGACCTATTATATTCGTCAATTTCACACGTCGATTTACATGCACTTGCTTTCTCTGACGCGTGAATCTATAGCGACCAATAGCGTCGAATGGCGCGATAGGGAGCTATTTGTATTGGTTGTGTAAATCGGAAGTAATCGGTTTTATTTTCATTCCATTGCATTTTCCGATGCTACATCTAATTTGTGTCGTACTATATGTACATGTACAATGTATAGATTTTTGTGAAGTGAAGTTGCTTATTTGTTTTTTTCAATCAATAAATAAAAATTAATAGAATATCGTTTACTTACTTAGGATCCAATCCGCAAACTGAACCCGATATTCGACCACCTGGACCCGATTCTCCTGAAGACCACTTCTTCCACGTTGATATTGTATTCTGAAATATATAACAAAAACATATAATAAAAAACTAAAAATATTAATTTTAACATGAAATATAAATTACGAACGTTAATGAAATAATTAAGAAATTAGGTTAAAACAACAAGAAATTTTAAATCTTACCTTGGACACTAATCCTCTAATCTGAGTGCGTGCGAGTAATTAAACATTAAATAAGTAAAGTATTTAAATTTCAAGTAATAACAATTAACAGTTCAACCTAAAATCGAGGTCGAATTTAGGCAGGGTCTTTAAGGATTTTTAAGCACCTTAATGCCATGTGAAAAGTAAATATATAATGTGACTCACCGAACAATCGGCCTTGGAAGATTGCACACAACCTGAGTCGTCATTTCGTATGCAACACGCCGTATCACGCTCGCGCCTAGCTGAAGCAGCTATTGCTCGCGCGATCCTAGCATCCCTTCTCATGCACGGTGCGAATTTAGCTCCTAGATGTATAAGATCTGCCGCTCGAGGTCCCAGCCAAAATGAAGCCGGTTCCTCCCATTCAACCTGATGGAAAAAAGTAAATAAATATCCTATTGTATTTATTTTTTATATTTAATTAATATTCGTATTCTACAGCAAGAAACTCGAATCTCGACGCAGAACGCTTGTGGATTATCAGAATATTTTTTTGATATATTATTAGAAATAAATTAAAATCACAAATAGCAACACTCGCAATGTAACGAATATTGGCGGTACTTGTTGTTGTTGCTTAACTGTCCGAATATTTGCTGTAGCGATTGTCTGTCATACAATGGAAAATTTTTGTTGGCCGCCATTAAAATATTTTTAAAAATATCATTTCGTTTTTTATTTGTAATACTATATTATTAGAATACACGTAACAAAATGGCGTGTCAATTGTCAAGGCAGTGGTCAAAATTTCACGAGTGAGATACGTGCTAAATTTTTACAAAATCACATTACTGATCACTGTCGTAAATTAGTTACCACTATTTAAACGACAAAGTACAAAAAAGGTGTTAGTTCCTTTCAAATAAATTGAATATAGTGCGGTCATTCATGTTTAAAGATGATATCTCTAGGTTAGCTGAAAAAAAAACCTAGACAAAGGGTTGCATACAAAGCCTATGTGACCTAGATCCCAGTCACTCGTTAATACTCTTACTTTGTCGTGACGACCTTCCACCTACCGCAGTGAAAGCTTTGTATTTGTTAATTGCTCATTATTATACGACACGAATAGTTTTATATTCGACTACTAATTTTTACATGCAACAACACTGACATCTATTACCTACACTTTTATTACGACTTTATATAAAATGTTTATCGTGTCAAATCGAATCCAATTAAACCTCATTCGAGAAGACTTTTACAACCGCTAATTCACAATAAAACGTAAGAATGGTTTCATTTTCGGTTACTATTACATGAAATATTTTTTTATGATTATATATTAAATATCGCGCTTACAATTAATGAATACTAAATGGTCGTGTTTTTATAATCAACTACATTAGAAAACATGTATTATTTGAAGTTGCAACTGCTTTCATTAAAATGACGAATATCGTGTAATACCTACATAATATTGTTGTATATCAATATTCTGTCTTCGTTGAAAACGTCACAAAAGAAGCTTCGAGCTCCAAGGTTATAAATACCAAACAACTTCTTTGTAATATTAAAATATCAATAGATATCCCAAAGATATATTTTCATGAGATACTATATTTCGCAGTATTAGACTTGGTATCATTGAGTATAGTTAAAAAATATACGAGAAGGTATATGTCGGCGCGATACCACGAATTTAAGAAAAACGCTTGTCCAGAAATGATTATTTAAAACTGTTAAATTAATAATTTGTAGTGAATTGTGAGATGTTAAATTAGTCTCAAATATTTTAATGTTTGTAAACAGTTGTTATGTTGAGTGAATAAGTCTACCCACCTATTTTTGTTATAAAAGATCAAGCACCCGTCGGTATCGACAGACTTGGTCGAGCCGTCGGAGCGATCGGACCGTCTCATATTATAATAAATCAGAGAGGATTAATTCCTGAGTTTTGTTTCATACCACCGAAGATGGTTAAAGATCGAAACTCTGACACTCGTGACGTCAGCTGAGCTGACGTCATGTTTTTTAAAAACGGGCTCGGACATGCCTGCTCCGTTATATATATCACACAGTAGTACATTTATTTAGTTGTTTAACTTGTCTAATTTTTTTATGTGATAGGTGGCAAACGAGCAGGCGGCTCACCTAATGGAAAGTGACTACCACCGCCCATGGACATCTGCAGCACCAGGGGGCTAGCAGGTGATTTGCCGGCATTTGAGGAAGGAGTACGCTCTTTCCTTGAAGGTTCCCATGACGTATCGTTTCGGAAAAACCGCTGACGAAAGCTGGTTCCACAAAAGTGGTTGTAGGAGGCAGAAAATGTTTTACGAATCGCGCTGTTGTGGATTTTTGGACATCGAGGTGGTGCGGGTGAAACTTCGAAATTCAACGAGATGTCCGAGGGTGAAATTTAGCAGCCGGGATTAATCCGAACAATTCCTCGGAACATTCCCCTTGAGTACTACAGTTCGGGATAATTCACTGAAGCTTCTTATAATATTTTCTATTACTTTGAAATTCAGTTGTGTTACATTAGGGATAATAAATCGTTAACCAATTTTATGTGAGATATAATGTCCAATGTCAGAGATAAACCAATTTTATAACGTCACAATTAGTTTTATTGACAACTTTATTAAGTCCATATAACTCGAATAATACCTCAAATCTCAGATTATATTATATTCGAGTCTTATGTCAAATTACTTTTCCGTTCCATTTGTTATTTGCTGTCGAAACACTTGAAGTAGTGGTGCAAAAAGCTTCATTAAGAGTATAACACCTCGCCTTATTACTTCCACTGGTGACAAGGCTGGTCCGTTTTATTCCCAGAGGATCGGAATTCGATCCAGAGGTTCGAGATTCTTGCGACCATCACGCGATTAAGATTTCTACAGTAAATATTTTTAATTACATTTGTATATATTTAAGGACTTAATGTTCATTATTATTATGTTCATTAATCTTGGATTCTTTATAAAGTAAGATAAGAGTATCGTCATACAAAATAACTAAAACTATCGAGGCAGCATATTATGCAACATGTGATATTTATGGATAAGATTCATCAAACATCATACTACTTTGGTACTGCTCGTGTATTTAGCGGCCAACACTTTACTATCACTATTTAGTCGACGTGTTCTGCTTTACCAGACTATATTGATGTGTGAGTACATAATAATCATTATTTAATTTATTGAGTTGATTAAAAATCTTTATTGAAATTAAGAAACATACTTGCTTATTGGAAGACAAAAACATTTATAGGAAATAAGACAGTAAGTTAATCATTATTTATACTTATATATGGCGGAGTAAACGCTTCATCACCCCGAATTATGTTATCACAATTCCAAGCTGACAGCATATTTAGTGTACATTAGGAAACCCCTGTGTGTTATCTGCACTCTTCTATTAAAGATATTTTATATATAATAAATTATCATACTATTCGCATATATCATTTTGAATTTTTTACTAAAATCAGCTTAGATAGAATCACATAGATCCAAGAGTCTAAGTGAGCAGTGGACTGTAATATTACTTTTTAAATTTATTTCAAGCGTATATTATATATGAATATATTATTTTTATATTGTAATAAATAATTTATTGTATGTTATTTACAAAGCTTAGAGCATATACGATACAAATTAGGCAATCTCACCAAGCCGTCTGAAAATAAGTTTAACGAATAGAATGAGTTGAGTTGCCCTACTTATTCTGTTTGCATTAAACCTAAGGTAATGTGTTTTGTCTAAAAGCTTTGCGTTGTTAACGTGAGCTATTTAAAACTATACGAAGAAATAACTTCTAAATAGCGGTTTCATTTCTCCCTAGAGGTGTCTATTCCTTCCCTCAGGTTATCGTACGATCTTAAGCCTTATGTATCTCTAACATAACATGCATTTTCTAATACCAAAATTGTATTCATTTTTTTTTAATCTGAGAAAAGATTCCTTAAACTTAAAATGTTACCGAGTAATGTGTACGATCTTCTAGAGGGAAACCTATTATATGGTCTTTTGAGAAAATAGTCAAAGGTCAAGTCTTTACTAATTAGTGTGCAATACGCTGTGAAGAACGTTTTACTTTCAGGATTATTAAATTAATGGAAGCTTTACATATAATATGATTCTGTAAAACTACGTGAAAGTGCTTTTAAAAACCTACTCTAATTAAATATGATATGATTTATGTTTAGAATAATATTTCTTTTTACTTTATATTTTGAATAAAAAAACCATTAAAACTTGCCTTTTACATAACATTTAATGTATCAAAACAAATTTATCATAATGACACAAGCACCAAAGGCATTTTAGTAATAACAGTAGAAGTTTAGCAAATAAAATATTACATTATAAATAAATATCATGTTGTGTATTCATTCATTAATTTCAAGATATTGTCAGTTCAAACTGAAACGGAAAGTTTAATTTATAATTATTAACTACAATTATCGTTTTAAATTAATAAAAACTTTGTTATTTATAACGTATCTTTATATAATATATAAAAACAATCAGTGTTATTCTTTCCCTAGAACACAGCCTGATCGAAGCTGCCTATTTTTTTTAAGAAAACTCCAGATAATTTACCAATATGAATTTCAAACGGGTAAACCGTTTCTTTAAATTACTCGTTATGTATATAATGTAAACATTTGAAGATAACGTCTAATAACTTTACCTGCTGTAAGCTGAGGCTCTTCACTAGGACTTGTCCGGAATGTGTATGCCTTCCAAAGCCGACTGGACCGAACCCGTAGCAGAGGAGTGACAGCAGCAACACCAGCGTCTGCACCGTACTAACCCACCACGTAAAATACGGCCTGTAGTCCGTTAGTTCGTCCAACTGTTGAGCAATCTCTTCCTGATGCGTCACAGATTTGCGAAGGGATCGACTGTGAATAATATTTTTTTCATTATATTAGATTGTAATATGATAAAACAAATGACAGAATAAATGCCTGTTTCTAACAAGAATTAAGTCTATCGACAAATGTTTTAAAAAAAATTCATCATCATCAAGATTGAGCACAAAGAACATTATAGTGGTACAAAAAGTGAACAAAAAATTCGTATTCCCGACAATTCAAAATGATAGTTACTTCTGTGAACCAAAAATTTATACATTAAAATAAAGGAATGTGAGCTTTAAGCCGGAAAGCACCAAAAAGTTTTTAGTGTGAATGTACTAAAAAACTAAAACCAAATATATTTATTCTATATCTAATCTATACTTCTGTTTCTTCTGAAGAGTCTCTTTGGATATTAAAAGCATTAAAATGATATACCAGCCCTATTCGAAAGAACTTTTGTAGAACAATTAGTTCAATAAATAATACAATAAAATTAATGTAGGTAAAATATTCTCATAATGGTTATCAGTTGAAACATAATTCGTAAGTATTAAATATTCATTCAATTGCTAAAGTAGTTACAGTTAAATAAAAACAAGAATTTTAATAGTAATACCGTTCAGATCGAAAGAGAGAAAATCGCAAAATACCATCTCATAAATAACACCCAATGCCATGTCCACGAGGTATTAATTTAAAAATCCATTACATAAAGTTAAAATGGGAGTTTCTGGTAAGCAGGGAAATATATTGAGGCCACAGGTGAATTATGACAGGATCCAGCCACTCGTTTCTATGTAAGTTAATTATACAATTTCCGTTTATATAAATCATCTTTATATATAATACATTTGTACTCTGAACTCCACCCACAGGACTGGACCGATTTTAATTAACTTTTTCGTATGTGTTAAGCTTGGACACCAGGTAGGTAGCTCTAATCGGCTTCCAGAGTTGTCTTTAACAAAAAGAAATGATATACCGTCCTTACTATTATCCCAGGCGAAGTGGCCAAGTGGTTAGAACGCGTGCATCTTAACCGCTGCTGGCGGGTTCAAACCCAGGCAAACGCCACTGAATATTCGTGTGCTTAATTTGTTTTTATAATTCATTTCGTGCTCGGCGGTGAAGGAAAACATCGCGAGGAAACTTGCATGTGTCTAATTTCATCGAAATTCTGCCACATGTGTATTCTACCAACCAGCGTTCGAACAGCGTAGTGGAATATGTTCTAGATCTTCTCCTCAAAGGGAGAGGTGGCCTTAGCCCGGAGGTGGGAAATTTACAGCCTGTTGTTTTTTTTTTTCTTATTTTATCGGAATAAGACGGACAGCTTTGTTACAGATATGTTTTATAATTATTAAATACGATTCCATCTGCTTAGATACATAAGAGTTCTAGATTAATTTAATGTCACGTATAAATATAGTATAGAGTTAACTCGTTAAATTATATTTTACGGCAGAGTTCCATGACAGTGTTCCGTTACGGATTCGCTGTACCTGATACTTACAAACATGGAAGGTACCTAACGATTTGCAACTTAGTACTCGTTAAATAAACATCAGCTTGGCTGGTAAAATTACAATGTCAATCAGTGTAAATGAAATGATAGTACAACCTTGCTCAATAGAAAAAAAGATTTTTTTATTGCATAGTTGAGCGACCCATGACGCTCATTGGAGCGTCATGGGTCGCTATTATTGAATTAAAAGACGTATATCTTAACTGATAATTCCGAATTCTAACCCTTGCCGCACCATAGTACATTTTGAGTTCATAATAGAAATATGATTTCATCTCGAAGATAAACATCGCGATCAAACCTGCCACTAGTATCCACCAAGCCGCATTTGAGAAGTCGGATGGACTAAGCTACAGACCTCCTTGAAATTGAGAGGAGTTCTTAATCCAACACAGATATTTATAAGCTGAATAAATTACTAATACTGTATATTTGTATATACACAGATTATTATAAACTGTTGTCCTTTCCCTTGGTATATTTAATTTATCTCGCCATTATTTGTACAACATAAGGGATATTTGTAGGAATCATTATTATTTATTACGACGCCAAAGTCTACAGGCGATGAAAACCATTTCTATTACGTGAGTTATCTGACAACACGCCAAGCAATTAAAAAAAATAGAAATACGGTGATCACGTGCAAGTATTCATTGTAGCATTCATTTGTTAAAATTTCATTAGGACTTAAAGGACTTAAACACGCGACCGCATTAAAGACTTTTTGGAATATCACAAGTCGACAAGGCGATTTCGTATCTCGTATCTCAGCTAGTATCCACAACAAAGCTAATAAGCTTCACGCTGTTCAAGTTCAAAACTTTTCATTATTTATAAAACTCACAAACAACAGAAACTTGTTCGTGTTCAAAGAATACGTAATAACTTTTATGCGGTTAAAGAAAATGAAGCAAGTTATGAAATTAAAAGTAGATTTTCGTTTTGTGAAATCTTTAACGTACTTAGCATTGAAATGTAAAAGTACATTGTACTATTTTGTTTAAGTTATTTATTTACCTTAGAACAAAATTAGGTTTTACCTGCCTTAATCCTTAATATTGATCAAATTTCAAGTAGGTACTTAAAATCTTATATATCTGATTGATTGATTGGTTGGTTGATTGATGGATATAGATATGGACGACTCACAATTGTTAGTACGATTTGATTTCTATAAGCAACAGTGACCACTAATCATTAAATAGTCCAATTGGTAATCTGCCTTTAAAATTTTTATATCAGATTTGTATTTAAGACTTATATAATTATCGTTAGTAAAATTCGAAAATACTTCAAAAAAATCACATCAAATAAAGTAATTTAGCGATCTATCAGTATATATTGATGTGTATATTAGTTGGGGAGAAATACAAATCACGTGGCACCTTTGAATGATTTTAATTAAGCTAAGATGATATAACTTATATAACGTGTAAATATAACTTAATTTATAGTATATACTACCGGCCTGGTTGGTATAGTAGCTAGCTTATAAGGCGGGATAGTAATAACAGCTAAAAAATTAAAAATTAGTAGTGTTTACGCTCCGTAACTTCGGCCTCTGATGAACTGTGCCTGAACTCTTTCCAGTCTTATCGGATTTGCTTTCAGATTGAGAGACAAGATAGTGCTGTTGTATTTGCACAGATACTTGAGCACTTTATGTCCTTCGTATGTATTATGTCCTATTCTCCCTTGAGATTGGCTGGCGTAACCGAAATCTGATAAAAGGTCATGATATATAAATTCTCCAAAGTAAAAAAGCCTTCCCAGATAGAAAAGACAAATGATATACGCGAAACACGACTGGAAGCAAGTAATAAACAAAATCGATTCTAAAATAATTGACCTCTATATCATTTCAATTTATAATCGAAACGTATTCGTTTGAAATTCGCATTGCATACAATTTATTTCGAATTTTGATTAGTCCAGCATTAAACTAAATATGTTTGATGCGAAATATGAAAACATAAATGTTATGCAAACATCAGGTGAGCTTCATAGACGGCTAAGCTCTTTGCGGAGCTCTTTAATAATTATGACGTGGATCGATAGCTCAACGAGTCTCCGTCCAACGAGTAATCCTGAAAATGATTCGCCCCCAACCGCAGACAGCGTTCTCTTTTATTTTTATAAAAGGTAGTTTTCAGATGAACAATGAACTCTACTTTTTATTTACAGAGAGTTTTTCAACAACACTAAATGGGCAAACGTATATGAAAGAAAGGATAAAATGTAAAATCGGATACCGTGAAAACGCAGAATCAGCTAGTTAAATCGAAAATCTAATCAACATACAAACTACGTATTCAAACTGAAATTATTATTAAGACTATTCTAGATTTCGATGTTCAACTCGATTGTTTCATTTTGTTGAAAAACAATATAAAATAATTCTCAGAATACTTGCACTAAATATTAGAAATTAATATATTCTTTTTGTGGAACAAAAGTCTTTGACAAGGCTTGCAGGACTCATCTCATCACACAAGCGTAATATTTCTCAAGGCCACCTTTCCCCAGCTTTCTCTCTATCTCTTTGTATTGTATATGGTTTAATAATAAAAGCCTTTAATATTCCCACGGCTGGGCTAAAGCCTCCTTTACCTTTAAAGAGAAGGTTAGGTTTATATTCCACCACGCTGCTCCAATGCAGGTTGGTTGATTCGTATGTGGCAAAATTTCGTTGAAATTAAATTAAATTAATATACGGTTTTGTATGAATTTATTTATTTATTTTTGTTTAAATTTATACGGTCTTTTCGATAGCAGTTTCATTTCTTGTAATTCAATTTATATGATACGTTGTTGATTTATCTGTTTATATAATGCATGACACGCACATATTATAGCGAAAACAACTTCGTTCCAACGAGATTTACCACGATGTGTTTCTTATTTTATTAAAATTATTTGAAGTTATTTACTACAAGAACGTTCGAAGCGTATACCAAAACCACAAATCATTAAACGTATGTCTACTTATCGTACTTACAACTTCAAACGTTACATACAATTAATATGATCGAGTCTATCCAAAAGGTGGCAGCTTTATATTTAATTTAATATTGAATCAGATATGGTGTCGACTTTACATCGTCCTTGAGAGTCTATTTGAATAAAGTACATTTATTACTAAATAAAAGTATCACGAGAATTTCTGTTTGTTGTACGAGGAATACATAAATACTGTCTGTAAAATTATGCTTATTTCCGAAAAAAGATAAAAAATAGGTCAGTAAGAGGAAATCGCGTAACGAATAGAACTACATTGACGTAACTCTTTCACGTCGAATTTTAAATTCCGACAATTGATTGATTATGACGTTTGAAATATCAATGTATTGGAAATAAATAAAAATACATATTTATGATTTCAATTCTTTTTAAGGTGATTAAGCAGAATTTTAAGATCACGTGTTCCTAATCCTAAAATTTTGCTATGGGTAACTATTCATGTATGTGCTGATCTGTCGTTATTTATAGATATTAAATGTGTACATCCTTTTCCATTAAATAAATAAGTTTAGTAACAATTGTGCTTAGAAAATTTTTACGCAGAAATGAAAATTAATATAAAATATTAAGGAAAACTTTGGCAAGAATTACAACGCTGTGTTGGACACACGTATGACAGAATTTTATTAGTTTCTACCGCCTTTTTTTATGACATAGGCAGGCGGGCTAGCAAATGGACCACCTGGTGTTAAATTATCATCACACATAGATAATATTAATTATTCCTTCCATCGCTAACCTAGAGAACAGGATGTAATTCGTTGTGCCTATAGTTGCACTGGCTTACTCAACGTTAAAACCATTGCGTTTGAACCAGTAATATTCGGTTTAAATTCACGTATTCCATCCGCTGTTCCATCCAGGCTTTTGTGCCAACAATTTAATATTAAAACTGATTACGGTAGCACTCAGAAACATGGAGTGCGCTGAGTTGCATTTGAATCATGTAATCATAGTCACTTAGTCGCTTACAACTAAGTAGAATCCGTAATGTCCTACATATTTCCATTAATAATGCAGTCTTCAAAATCAATACTAGTACTGTATTTTCAATCGGTTCATCATATTGCGACCTAGTTTGGAAATATTAATTTAAAAAAAAGTATAACTGCGTATAAAACAGAGCCGCAATGACTCAGTGGTATAAGTTAATCTTACAAGATTATGGGTTCAAACCAAGACCAATTTTAAGCATGCGTACACTTTATTTTGCGTTCATTAATGTTTTTATAATAGTTTAGTTATGTCATTTATACCATAAACAAACTAAATATTTTTTATTATACACCTATATAGATATAAATTACATACCAGATAGCTTTGTAAGAGGCTTATCGCTAAAACAGCGATGTAATACATCTACGGCATTACTAACAAAATGTTGTCTATGACAGGGACGGCATAAGTTGAACAACGATCTCTCTTCATATTTCATACGCCAGAAAGAGAGAACAGTATTATCCAAATACCTACTAGATTATTATGACATTGAATATCAATTTTAAAACGAATACTCAACACACATATTCATACATAAGTATCAGTATGTAACCATTATGTACTACAATAATTAATTGTTCAACTACATAGTTTCTCAAGTTCGTGCAAATCAAAATTAAACGGAATATGAATTCGAAGCGATTTAATAAATTAGCCAGCGATATACGCTACACAGTAAAATTTAGTGATTTATCAGACGTACCGGAAAAATCTGCCAACAACGCCCATTCCAAACTGCCTTCTATTTGAATTGTCTGCCAAGGGTTCTAGCATGGGGGTATGGATGCGAGCGCCACCCGCACCCCACTGTACACTCCTCTCTGGCCTTCTGTACTCCACGCTTGACGACCGGATTGGAGAACGGGCACTGGAAATCATATATAAATGTTAAATCATATTTTAAGAACATTCTTGATAATTCAGTTATTTAAGCAATGTTTCGTTACCACATTAACAGTACTAGTAATGATTTTAGTTTCATTTATATTTGATTGTCAAGTAGTATCATATTCTCTAAACGATTTAAAAGAGTTATTATGAATTTGTGGAATCGCTCAACGAAGTTATCGCTTTAGATTCTAAAAAGTATATTTACTCAACCACGCCTGTTATATTTCGGGTCCACTAAGAGCAATCAATACTCTTGGTACAGAACAATAATATCATATCATAGAAATAATTTGAGCTGAGATGGCCCAGTGGTTAGAAGGCGTGCATCTTAACCGATGATTGCGGGTTTTAACCCAGGTAAGCACCACTATATATATGTGCTTAATTTGTGTTTATAATTCATCTCGGGCTCGGTGGTGAAGGAAAATCGTGAGGAAACCTGCATGTGTCTAATTTCATCGAAATTCTGCCACATGTGCATTCCACCAACCCGCATTGGAACAGCTTTAATGTATGAGGAGGCCTTATCTTAGCAGTGGGAAATTTACAAGCTGTTACTTTACTTTACTTTTTTACTTTACTACTTTAGAAATAATTAATAATAGTATATAACTAAATGCAATTAATATTAAAAATTAAGGAATATTCAAGATGTTTCCAATGACACAATATTTCGCTCCTCCAAAATAGATTTAGGTATTACAAAAAACTTCTATAATATAACAAGGGAGCAACAAACTAGATAAAGAAGTTGAAAATACTTCAAATGTCTCATAAAGAACTGAATTATACAACTGACCCTTTTGACCGTGAGTTATTTTCAAAGTTTGCCGTTATTAAATACGTTTCTATTAAATAATAGCGACGCTTTTTTATTTCATTATTAAATAAATGATTTTAAGAAATGTTAAGTATATTTAAGATATAGTTTATGTTACATTTACACAATGTATTTTTGTTTCTTAACTTGACATTTTTGTTTGATTGTGAACTTAATGATATGATAAAAAATTATTGATGAAAGTATTTCATCTTTGATTCTATGTGCTTAATTTGTAATGAAATAAGTTATAAAAAAGATATGAGATCTTACTACGTGATAAAACATTTCAAGGAGAAAATGACTGTAATTCAATAACTCACTGAAAAAGTGATAGCATGAGATCAACAATAACAGTTTGAAAATTTCCCACAGCTGAGCTAAGGTCTCCTCTACCTTTAAAGACAAGGAAGGAACTATGTTTCGAGCTTATTCCACCATGTTCCAATAAGAGTTAGTGGATACTCATGTGACAGAATTTCGTTGAAATAAAACACATGCCAGTGTCCTCGTGATGTTGCTTCACCGTCGATTACGAGATGAATTATTAACACAAATTAAGCACATGAAAATCCAATGGTGGTAGCCTGGGTTTGAATTCGCAATCATCGGTTAAGATGCACGCTTTCTAACCACTAGACCATCTCCGCTCCTATATAAGCTAAAATTTTCTATAAAAAATTATTTTTATATATATTCTATCTTTTTTTATATATATTATATATATTCTATCTTTTGTAGTTATCTCGCATTCAAGACGAATATATTATTAAAATTACTTTCAACTGGCGGATTAACCCGTTAGTGAGTAGGCTCAGGTGTAAAGTACCCTACGTCCTTCTCATAGCAACGAGTGTACAAAATTTTACATTAAGTATAATAATGTTATGATGGGCAAACGAAGATCTTATTAAACGCTAATTTCATAAGTCAAAATATGTAAATTTAAATCTATTGAGAACCATGCTATTAACATTTCAATACTCCAATGAGTAAACAACAAAATTTGGTGATATTTTACAAAAGCGATTATTTAAAGAGATTATATCGCGCGATGTTCTGTTATAAATTCACGACAAAAGATTTTGTTAATACATCAAATTTATCATTATCTATAACATCGTTAATATTCTTTTGTATAATTAAACTTTTAATACTGTTACTATGTTCAAACCGAAAACATGCTATTTATAAAAAAAAAATCGATTATTTATTTTTAGCTGATTAAAAACGAAAAGTTATCAATAAATATAAAAAAGAATTCCACCAACCCGCATTGGAACAGCGTGGTGGAATATGTTCCTTAAAGAGAGTGGAGGCCTTAGCCCAGCGATGGGAAATTTACAGGCTGTTTTTGTTGCAGGCTCGATTAAAATAAATTACCTTATATAGTATGAATTAAATAACAGACACAATGAAATAAATTAAGAAAGTTCTGGAATAATTTCATAACATGAAATATAACTGTTATTAAAAATTCAGTGTGAATTAAAACAATAACCCAAAGAAAGTTTGTATAGTATTTCGCAATACCGTATAAAATAGAAAGAAACGTCGAGAAAAGAAAGAGAAGGGTAGCTTGGAAGATATCTTTTTTTTTTTTCTTGCGTGACGGTTTCTGCCAGTCCAGTCTATAATAGACGCCTATAAGAACTTCTTTCAATAAGTATTTTTTTAACTAGTTTTTCAAACATTTTCAGTGGTTAATCAAATATAATTTTATTGCACTTTTAATATATACATTTTATTGTATTTGTTGTTTTCATGAGAGGAACTTTAAGCACCTCTTTATATATAAAAATCACTCAAATATTCAGTGACAACCAATTCTGTGTCAAAATCGTATGATGTTTATTTCTTTATACAATTAATTTCTAACAAACTGATGTTGCCAGTATTATGAAACAAATCAACAAAACCGTCATTCAATACAAATAAATACATATAATAAAACTTGAACAGAAAGTTACCTTTACAATTAAGAATGTAATAATTTCAGTACAACGGTGGTGGTACCTTTAAATTACCTTTTACTAAATGTATGGTTCGGTGGTATACTATCACATATTATATCGCTGTGCAGAACTAATTAGTACGATTGTTTTAACGTCTGAAGTATGAGTAACCAAGTGTAATTAAAGGCCCAAGGGACTTCTTACTTTCCAAGGCTAGTGGCGTATTTGTGATGTAAGGTTTCGTTACTACTCCTCACAATACCATTGTATATATGCTATACTGACAAATAACTCATTCGTCAGTCCACCTAACTATTAGAAATAAAAAAAACGTGAAATTCTGGTTCAATTTTGCTTGTTAGAACCTACTGGAAATATATATACATATATTAAAGGTTGTAGTGGGGGTAGTTTTTGACATTATGCATATAATATTACATATCTATTATTTAGTTGGTCCAATTATTTAATCTCCCATTCAAAGACCCTTGTCACAGAGATTTGGGTAAACTGATATATCTGACAGATACGTTCTATATGAACATTTAAATGGAAATCAGTATCAACGTTCTGCGTTTTTATTCTCTTTTCATATTATGTCATAAACTTAAAGTAACTTCACTTGGTGGTAGGGCTTTGTGCACGCCCGTCTGGGTAGGTACCACGCACTCATCAGTTATTCTACCGCCAAATAACAGTACTCAGTATTTTTGTGTTCCGGTTTGAAGGGTGAGTGAGCCAGTGTAACTACAGGCACAAGGGACATAACATCTTAGTTCCCAAGGTTGGTGGCACATTGACGATGTAAGGTAATATATCTTACAGCGTCATTGTCTATGGGTGATGGTGACCACTTTCCATCAGGTGGCCCATATGCTCATCTGCCGACCTATGCAATAAAAAAAAAACTAGAATATTCGTTAAATTTATATATTAATGAGTATTTATTACTTGCCAGTATCTCAAATCCCTACGTACAAAATAACACCGTTATATAGAGTACTAATGTAAAATAACCGAGATTCTAATAATATTCTATCTGAAACAGCCTTCACTTCACTTTGCGAAACTCTCCCCCGGGACACATAAAAACGAAACACATCTTAGTATAATACATCACAGTATTATATTTAAAATTTAGCGCGTAGGATGAAAATGTATAATTCAATAACTCAGACGAAATGTAATATTGTTATGATCGATAAAGCCTTATCAATTTCAACGCTATTATAATCAACCTACTTGTCAAAGTTATATGTAACTTTGTTTTATTGTTTATGCCCTTGTTAAGGGATATATTTACAATAATAATAAATTCAACGAAATTATCATACATTCGCATGAAACATAGGTTTCAGTAGCCATGTTAATTGTTCAATACTTGCCGGTTTTTTCTAAGTAGAATCTGTTTTCTGAACCAGTAATAGCTTTACTTTAAGTCAACATAGTATTCTAAAGTGTT
Source organism: Vanessa cardui (assembly GCF_905220365.1). NCBI lineage: Eukaryota > Metazoa > Arthropoda > Insecta > Lepidoptera > Nymphalidae > Vanessa > Vanessa cardui. Next base: position 8,990,352 of record NC_061127.1, on the reverse strand, counting down.
TTATAAGACTACTTAAATACAGAATATTTTGTTTTGCCTTATTAGTTTCAATGAGATTAAAGGAGAATGCCCAATAATAGTATCACAAAAAATCTTCTTGTGTCTCTTTTTTATAAACTTATTTATTATAAAGTAAAATTAAACAAATTATTTTAAATATGATGACATTATAATATCTCCGGATAACTTCAAACCAAAAAAAAAGTAGTTGTTTCGTCTACATTGTATATTTATAAAATCGATCAACTTAGTCCGATTATGATGACGTTGCGAGTTTCGATTCTTATTTTTAAAATTAATTTCCAATATACATATAATAGAATTTTTTACATTTTATCTAAAAATACTTAAAATATGCATAACACTATTATAATATATACAATATGCATTAAAAAGACTTTTTGTTTATATAGATACAATTTATAAACAGATAATTAATAAATAAATAATCGATAACTAAATCGATAATAACTTTTACTTCTGTCTGGCAGCACGAGTAATATGTCACTCAGTAACTGTTTTCATTGTTTGTTTTAAGCTCGTGGTAATATTTTAGTACGTGTATAACAGCATTGGTGTTAGTATAAGCTAAAGTGATTGTGAGGCTGAGACTCCTTTGCTTTAGTTATACTTTTAATCCTTGCAGAGTTTACCTTGTGACTTATAATTTAACCACAGTGATTGTGAACGACGTGAAAACCCACCTGTCACTTCATCAGAGAAACGGCAATTAAACCAAGAGATCAGCAGCGCGTACGTTTAATGATGTAAATGCACCAGCCCAATTTTTAGATAACATTTTTGAAGAATATTGTTATATTTTTGAAGCATATAAATGATTAATATGAAATAAAATAATTTTTGTATATTGCCTAATTGTTTTATTTCTCTCTCTCTCTCTCCATCTCACTCTTTCTCTTTCATTCTTTCAACAGCTGTCACTGCTGGGCTTATTTTCAAACCATAGTGTACCTTAATATAGATTTAACAACTACTTTTATTTTATTAATAATACTTTTATATTTATTAATTCCGGAGTTTTAGCCATGTTGTTTTATTTTTATATGTTTCTGTAGCATTATCATTATAAAATAAACATGAATTAAAGTTGACACAAAAAAATTTGTGGCGATACTAAAGTCCATAGTATTTTGGGCATTCTCCTTTATAATCTGATTTCTAAATTAAGGGACAAACTGTTTATCCTTAACAAAAGTTATTTAATTAGCCTAGCTGAGATAGCCAGTACTTGATCTGTGTTTCTTTTGATGACCGTGTTATAATTCATTGAGACTTTTGTCGTAGTTCAACCATGTAACTGTTTATAAAGATTATTTTTGTATGGAATAAATAAATAAATTATTATTATTAACTGTTACATAAAACTATAACAAGAACTGGTTATGAATATTATGGACTTAAAGTCATAAAGAAATTCATTAATGATTGACACTTCATTTAAGTTCAAGAGCGGTGTAACTCGTGGTTTCAAAGCCTATTATCAAATTTTGTAGAGGATTTTTTTCAGGTTTTGATAATAATTTACAATCAATTATTCGATATTGTGTACATCTCTTAACTGTGTAGTTTATTAATTCATAAAAATCATCTTTGAAGAAGTCACAAAACTCATTTACTTTAAAGTACTTAATATATTACATTTATTTATAATTCATCATATTGTTTTATTTCTTGTACATTATTTTAATATAGTAATGTATCTGTCAGCTGTCGAATAGAGTTTATTTTTGGAATTACTGAAAATGCTTAAAATAGGTTTGACTGAAATATATCGATATTTTTTTCCTCGAATTTAATTTACAGTAGTGTCTGTAATGGATGGAAAGTTAATCGATTATATTTGTATTAACAAAAAAAAAAAAAAACATAAAACCTTTTTCGAATTCGAAAACAATTTCAGAGAATTTATTTTTTTGTTTGATTATGGTTCAACGACGTCATCAAGTCAAGTTGATATCTTAAAATGATGTAATGATTAGAAATGAGTCATCAAATAAGGGCATTTATCTGAGTATAGGTTTTTCTTTCTTAATAATCGCGTTCTTAACTACGTCTATTATAAGAGCTCAACCATTATAAAATACGTTTCATATTTCTTTAATTTGTTTGCATATAACTTTAGAAAATGCCTTACTACACCTATTTTATAAGAAGTTCACAACCTTTTGCGCATTAAATATATTTGTAATTTATAACACAATGGATTCTAATATGAAAAAGTTCAAATAGAAAGTAAACGCATAGCCTATCATTATAAGCCGATTTCGGATGCTTAAAATTGATAATAAAGGCAAGCGAACTTTTCATAATGTAGACACATAATCCAGAAACATAATTCGAACTAATTAGAGCTGTTCGATTACCCTCGATTCACGATTTACAAAAGCATATAATTATCAGCAAAAACGATTATAAAACAATACAATTACCATTTTGAATGCGCCATTTACTTCACAATAAATTTAGTAGCTGGATCTTTTGTTAGTATTTTTTAATATTTTCTAAAGCGTTTTTTTAAGAGAGCCGAGATGGCCCAGTGATTAGAACGCGTTCTTCTTAACCGATGATTTTTGGTTCAAACCCAGGCAAGCACCACTATATTTATGTGCTTAATTTGTGTTTATAATTCATCTCGTGCTCGGCGGTGAAGGAAAACATCGTGAGGAAACCTGTATGTGACTAATTTCATTGAAATTCTGCCACATGTGCATTCCACCAACCCGCATTGGAACAGCGTGGTGGAATGTGTTCCAAGCCCTCTTCTTAATGGGAGAGGAGGCCATTAGCCCAGCAGTGGGAAATTTACAGGCTGTTACTTTTTTACTTTTTTTAAGAATGTCTTATGCGTCAAATTATCAATAAAAAAATTCGTTATCGGCAAAGCTTTTAATACATATTTTTCAAACAGTTAAATAATTGATACTTAAAAAAAAACTACAAACGTAAAATTGTTTAGCTTTGAAATTCAAGAGGTTCTTGTTGAAATAAACTCACGAATTCAATACACAAATAAATAATCCTTTACAATTAATCAAACTTTACCGTTGTTAAATAACATTTTTTAATTCTTACGTAGTTATTTGAATAGGAACATTTTCAATTTATTTTTTAAAAGTAAATTAATGTCGTTATTGACCCTTTGCCGATATTGACACTGATTCGGGTTAATTGGCACTCAAGAATTACCCGAATAAACTCTTTTTGGAGAGTAAATCTAGATTGTCGATCGAACATAAATTTGGTTGTACCTTTAGAGTTTTTTTTTGTTTAAAATCTTATAATAAAAACCCATTCTATAATAGTCCTTAGAAAAATACATTTACTATATTAGACAACAATTTAATTTTCAAATAAAACCTCCTGTTTACATCATAAAAAAAGTATTTTATTGGTCCTTGTTTCACCTTTGGTTTTAGTTTAGTTTAGTCACCTTGGATGACTCGATATAATTAATATTTTACGTATGAAATGACTACATTTATTATTTCTACAATATAATTTTTTTTCAGATTATAATAAAAAGAACGCAAAAAAAAATGCGTTCCAAATTTAAACTTAATTAGAGCTTTTGTTACACGTTGTCTTAAAAAAGCAATCAATCGTCTAGACAGGCCCACATAAAGACATATTTTGTGGTTGGACACTCAAGTGTTTAGTAAATATTTTTGTGTCTACATAATGTACGGTTGCTAACTGCTTATTCTAAAACATTTGCAGTGAATGCGAGTACGCGAGTGTGTAATCATAATTTGAACTTAATTAATCTGTCAAGTTAGCGCAATATGATGTTATAATACGACGCGGGCTTGAGAGCCGAGTGCGATTATTAACTAAAACTTCGTTTCAGATTTGCCACGGGTAAAGTGAATTTAGCGCGAGGAATGTTAGACCAGCAAGTATTCGCTTAATAAAAAATTATAAACACTTTTCATTATTTATAAATCATTCTGATAATTTCTACAAATATATGTCAGTATATGTATAATACTAGCTGTGTTCGTGACCTTTCACGCGTTAGATTTAACAAAACAAAATATTATTTTAGCCTAAATTAACCCTTATTATATTAGTTACCTGCCAGTGAAAGTCCCATCAAAATCAGTCCACGCGTTCCAGAGATTAGTGGGAAAAAATGGACAGATAGGTAAAAGTAGTGAAATATGTTTTTTGGTGTACGTACCGTGTATATATACATATGCATTTCGTAAAATAGGGCTATTTTAATATTACAAACAGACACTCCAATTATGTTAAATGAATAGATTAATATAAAAACCGGTTTCGCTTTATTATGACAGTTCCAAATGATGACGAAAACTATTGCTCTTTATATAAGTCATTCTTCATATTTCTTTAGGTAGTAGCAAGTCTAATTACTGTTTATTTTTTATTTCAATAAGCACTTATGTCCAGTAGTCAAGGAATGAATATCGTTTAAATAATTCTACTATCCGTAAGTAAAAAAACGAATCATTTCTCGTAACCTTATATTTTTGTATATAATATTATGTGTAAAATTTTACTACTATATATTCAGCACGATTGCAATTAATAACTGACATTCAGCTGTCATTGAATCATTAAGCGTATGGACGAGTAAATTGTTTATTAATGAGTTTAAATTTTTACTATGATTAACATAATCTATATTAATATTTTAAATGTGAAAGTAACTCTGTCTGTCTGACTCTCTTTCACGACAAAAACGCTGAACCGATTTTGATTAAATTTGTTTCTAAGAAAGCTTGAACACCCAGAAAGTATACAGTAACCTTTTTTGTCTAACAACAACCAAAACTCTAAAACGCGAGCGATTCCGCGGGCGACTAATGGTATTTTTTTATGGTATAGGTTGGCGGCCGAGCATATGGGTCACCTGTTGGTAAGTGGTCACCATCACCCATAGACAATGACGCTGTAAGAAATATTAACTATTCCTTACATCGTCAATGCGCCACCAACCTTGGGAACTAAGATGCTATGTCCATTGTGCCTGTTACACTAGCTCACTCACCCTTCAAACTGGAACACAATAATACTGCGCACTGTTGTTTAGCAGTAGAATATCTGATGAATGGGTGGTACCTACCCAGGCGGGCTTGCACAAAGCCCTACCACCAAGTAAATATATTAAACTTCTATCTGGACCATCGTTTCCAACTCTAATATACATAATATTCTGTATATAAACTTACAAGGCGAATTCCTAATTCGTAAAAACAGCACGGACTGAAGGAGAGGTAAAGATATGGTATGTGATATATTTCTTAATAATATTAAATCTGAGTAAGTTATACATTATTTCGATTTCTTTATTGGAACATATTACCCTTAAAAGACCCTAGAGTTATTTGTTGACTCAATGCTAATCCCATTTGTGATCCAATAAACCTATCCACTTTTCGTTAGTTCTTTCACGACAAGGGACCCGATAGCAATAAATTATTCCAAGTTTTCAAAGCAATAAAACCTAAAATATTATACCGTTCAGCTTTTTTTTGGTTTATATATTTTTTTTATTACATAAACCTTTAGTACTTGAATCACTAATCTAAAGAATAACTATTTTATAATTTAAAATATTGACATTCGATCAGTTGCAGTTGAAGTCTTATTTCAACCAATAACGTTTCAGAAACTGGATACATCACAAAATAAGAGTCTAAAATTTATTAATAATATTAATGCCATCGAAATTCTGCCACATGTGCATTCCACCAATCTGCATTGGAAAAGCGTGATGGAATATGTTCCACACACTCCTAAAAGGAAGGCCTTATCCCAGCAGTGAGAAATTTTCAGGCTGTCACTTTACTTATTAATATTTATTGAAGCAAATTAATTTATATTTTATCTCGAATAATAGTAGTTAAATTGATTTCAGTATTCAAACGATCAAAACGACAGTTTTCGAGAGCTTTATTCTAAGTTACTATTATGTAATATTATATAATATTTTTAATCGTTACATTTCTTACTTATTATTTTATATATATTAATCGGATTTATTATTTTATGGTTGTTTGTTGAAATGTTGTGTTTCTATCATGACTTACGAGTAGCAGCGCTATCTAGTTGGTATTTATTCGAAACAATATACAAGTACATTCGCTCGAGTACGAATAACCTCTTGACATTTACCTTTGCGAGAATAAACATTAACCACACATTTCGAATCTACTTAGTAATTACACAAGTTGCAGTTTTCAATTTGCTCGCACAGGTAATATACTACAACTAGTGACTTCTTAAACTTGTTGTATTTATATAAGGATGAGCACACACGTATCAACTATTTCATTAAATCAAAATATATTTATTCAAGTAGGATTTTACAAGTACTTTTGAATCATCATTTAACAACTACATATATGTATAAAGTAAAGCTACCATCGGTTCGGAAAGTAGATTCTACTGAGAAATACTGGCTAGAAATTTAGTAGTTACTCTCTTTCAACATTCAAAAACATAGTGTTAGTTAAATACTTATATATATTTACGTAATATATCCTGGCTGGAAGTTAACAAGTATTCATTACAAAAAGTCATACGAGAAACCAATCGGTCCACCTCAACTGTAGACACAGATCATAAACTACGCACAAGATATAACTCACCGTCGTATGAATAGAACAGGTAATAACGGTTTTAAAAACTTACCTTTTGGTTCCATCAACATTATCTTCGTCGTGATGATGCTGATTTAGTGGTGAGGTCAGGGCTTGAGGGGTAAAGAAAACGTCATCTACTTCGACGTCATCGTGCGGACTGCTCGCGCTGCCTCGAAACGAACGTGACCATTGCGTTGACGTCGACTGGCGTGAGCGTCTTGTAACCGCCTGTTAAAATAAATAATATCTTTTAAAATACTAGCTAATATCCCGCATACGTCTTAATGCCTCTTTATTTGTTACTATCGTCCCGTCTCGGATTCACACGGGTGTTCATAAGTTCTTTTTTTATATTTTTACCTTTGTTTATATATTTTTGTTGCTTTCTGAAATGTTTAACAATTGTTATTCTATTTCAACTAATTTACACGAAAACCTTAATAAATGGGATATCTAAACCTTCCTTATGAATCCCTCACTCTATTAGTAAAAACGGCATGAAAATCCGTTCAGTAGTTTCGGAGGTTATCTCGAATATGCAGACGGACAAAAGTGGCCGCAGGACTTTGTTTTATAATATGTAGTGATTAAACAATTATCTGCAACAGTACGTGCTAAAATATTCTACAACGTCAATTTTCACGATTGGTTGATTGGTATACAAGTTAATGTGCTTCAACGCTATCTAGTAGGGTGAACAAAACGATACTCCAAAAACTTTCCTCGTGAACAAAAACGTATAAGTACGATCATGGTGATCAGCTAAAGTGTATTGAAGTATTAATCTGACATAATCGGATTTTTTATAAAAAAATTCAACAGCGAAACTAATTTCTTTAACAAGCAAGTTTACCTCGTCTTATTCTTTGTAAATACGATGAATACGCTCCGTAATCATCAACGGCAGCCAACTCAACGTGGCTCATTTATCACGTCCGTTCTCGCTCACAAAAATAAGAATTATAAATAAAAACGCTACATTTGCATGCTACACTCTATAAATCCATTTTTAAGGCATAGTGCTCTTAAGAGAAGCGCCTGTATTATGTACCTTGAGAGTTCCTTTCGGGGGTATTGCTACGACCAGCGACTATGTTATTTACGATGCCATAAAGCTCGACTCGATCCCTAAAGACATCGCTTTTATAATTTATTGCACAGAAATATGGTAGCCTAATTCGTCTGTCGCATATTTTGGATGCCACTAAAATGAGAAATTATTGGAGGCGTATATATTTAGACCGCGATAGAACGTGCGCGAAATTCGCCATTTGCGTATCTAAAGTTTATGCAATCCAACGCATATATCATGGAATGTGAATACCCAGTTTTCTAGACTTAAAATTTTAAAAGTGAAATATAATTTAGTTTCATTATTTAGCTGGCGACACTGACGTATATTGAGAAAATATTAATTTTCGTAAATGAAATTCGTGATGCAGTGAAACGATAAGAATTTTTACATACAATCGCTTATTTTTTTTATTTATCAACTAAGCATAGAAATACTAAATACCTATTTTATAAATGTTTTTTTATGATACAGCTAGATGGATAGAGATCGTTAATGGTCAATATCGCCCATAGACTTTGGCTCTATATGAAATATCAACCAATATTTGTGTTGCCAATGCGTGTATAACCTTTGTAAATAATCTGTTGTCGCCTATAATAACTTCATACATCCGTCATACTACAACGCCCAACAATAATACAAAGCATTGTTCTTGATAGAATAACTGATAAGAGGAGGCTATTTACCCAGACTAGACCCAAGTTAAGCTAAAATTCTTCTAATATAATGTAATAGACAACCCTTTCGAATTTATAGAACCATGAAACTCATAATCCATTTAAGCGTTTAAGAGAATGGGAATATCCGATAGTAATAGAGTTCATTGCTCCATAAAAAGACATTATCGGAATTAGGATTCCAGCGTTCTGAAATATCATAACATAATACGAGAAAACGAATTGTTTGTTCGAGCAAAGTGTTCAGTGTATTCAACCGTAATCACATACTTAAATTTAATTTAAAACCATATAATATAATGATCTTATATTAATAAGCAACTATGTGCCCTGTTGCTAATAGAGACAAAATAAACCTAAGCCACATCATTTAAAAACAATGTATCTATCTATATATATGTGAAGGTCCCATATATACGGAATTAGTAATATTCCTATTCCATACAGTTAAGCTTGAAGCTTATGTTAGGCAAGGAGACGACTATAGCTACGACGACGACGACCGAACCCAAAGGGTCAGGATCGATTCTACAATTTTTAAATCACTAGACGGCCCTCAAACCATTGCGCTATTGACGCTTCAATATTAAAATGGCATGTTATAACAACCATCATATATTAATCATTTTCATTCTGAATTATAAATACAATATATATTAATACATAGATATAGATTATAAACAGGCCACATAATTGAATTTCTGCATATTACCATCACTCTCATTAAATACTATGAAACAAAGCCAGTTGCCGCTGTCTGTCCCTATGTATGTTTAGATCTTTAAAATTACGCAACGGATAGTGCTACGGTTTTTTTAATACATAGATTGGTCGTGAGGAAGATTTTTCTATACAATACATGGACTACATAGTAAAGAAACACTACATTTTAGAAGATTCTAATGTGATGTTGTTAATATACATATTTTGTATGTAGTATATTTTTAATATCAGTATTTTATCCGTGCGAAGCCTTGCCTCGCTATTTTAGTGATTAAACGATGTCCTTATAACAAATTATAATTATATTGCTTATCTTATTTACGAAAGATAAATTCTTCCTGTTACTGAATTCCGGTTAGTTTTCAACAAATCTCCTACATAAAGTTTAATATAACTCTTAAACCTCTATATAAATTCTACGAGCGATCGCTATCAAAGAGCACGAAACGATATTTACTCTCTTTAATCACGTACGTGTGAAACAGTACTAATTAAATATATATATTGAAATACATATCATTGTACTATAAGGCGTATGTTTGTTTCAATATTTTTCTTTCAATATTTATTGGTTTTCGTGTGTTAAAATCATGTATAAAAAAAGTTCAAATCAAATTTCATAAAATTTCGTTCATTGGTTTGGTTGTGATAGAGAGACAGATGGACAGACAGTTACTTTCACATTTATAATATTAATATAAAAGTATAGATATAGATATGTCATAAATTATAAATAAAACAAAATGTTCAGTAAAACTAATTCAAAGAAAAACATCATCCATATGACGAAAGAATCTAGTAGCGTTTAAAAAATACAGTTAAGTACTCATTTATAGTAAATTTTAATATTTAATCATCTTGAGTGTGTATTACGTAATGTAATAGGCGATACGTGTTGCTTCGCTATTGAAGTTGTTCTAAGTCTTACAAAGCAGATGCAAGCTTGCAACGTAAAGCCTATTAAGTGCCTCGACATCAAAACCTTCTAAGACGGAGTGATAAATGTTCGCTTTTTCTAATAAAAACATCTTATTGATCATTACTCTATCTTTTATAAGAAAAATGACTTTAAAAAGAATCCATTTAAATTTAATTTTCTTAAATCTTTAACATGAAATAAAATAATTGATCTTATTAAGTTTAAAGTAAAATCTTTTTTAATTAAACTGATGTTCATCAAATCATGTCCCAAATAAAATAAAGAACATAATAGAACAATCAATCATCGTTAAATAAAAAAAGGGAACTCATATCACATAAATTTTATCTTAATTTTCATTCTTAATCAAGAAAAGTGAATAGAATCTCGTGAATTTCGTTTTATTATCTTGGCATTGTTAAAACCCGTCTGTTAACATACCTATTCACCGTATATTCTATACCATCAAGCAGGAATACTTGAAAAGTATTACTTACTTGAAGTGTTGTTGTATTTCGGTTATTAATAAGTGAGCCTGTGTAACTACAGGCACAAGGGACATCAAATTAAAATGTTAGTGGCACATTGACGTTAGAAGGAATAGTTCCATTTTTTTGGACGACAATGCCTATTTCCAGCTACAAACTCTTACTATCAAGTCCAACCTTGTGATAAAGAATACAAAAGCGAGAAAATTTGGAGCACAAGTGTTACAAATATAATTAAAGATACAAAATAAAAGCTGTTAGAGTATACTTGCGAAGTTTTCTAATATTATCACTATATATTTTACAAAGTAAGCATTCTGTGTTGCATTAAGCATTAAAGCGCTTTTAGTCCTTTTAACCCGTTACTGCAACTCCTTAGATGTTAACTAACTTTTAATGTTTACCCTCTAGGAAATGACTTCAGAACTTAGGCACCTGTTACCACAACAAGCATAGTTAAAGCGACATTATTTAAGTTATAGAAAACTAATTACTGTTTTCGATAAAAGATTTTTATTATGACTGGGATAAGAGAGATTATCCAGACAGTGAAATAAAATGTTTTTGGAAGAATTATTGTGTAAAGATTTATTTTTAATTCAAATACAACGGCTACCACAATTTATGAAAGCACTAAGTTATCTTCATTTTATATTCATTGGGTCGTTCTTAAAATAAATATTTTTGCATTTTTATACACACCGTATAAATTATGATAAGCATGCTATATAATCTCTAGACTTAAACAAAGGTCCAGACGAAATTCCTTTGTAAATCGTATTAGTGTACAAAAAATCGCCAAGGAATAGGTTTTTCTTTTAATGGTAAATTAATAAATATACATTCTATTTAAAAATGGGCAACAAAATTGATGTCAAGAATTACTGACCTAATAATATACCCAATTGCTGTGCTAACATCTCTAAACATGTGGCTTCTATTATTATCATTTTAAACATGTTTTCCCAATACTGCATGGATTCATATCTGGATTTCGTATTTCACTTGCAATTTAATTCGTATTTCACTTGTTACATCTTGACAACCGACTTAAAATGATACGCCGTTTTAATACGTGTATCCTATACATTTTATGATCATAATAGTCAATGTTGCATACCACATTCTAACATTTCTCGCTCATATTTTGCGGTGAAATTCGAATTTCTATACAGAACAGGCTTCTACTTATCCGAAGCGTGTTAGAATATTTGTCACCAATTTACAATGGTAAAAAAATGCAGTTAGTTCAACTTTTTTTTGGATTTTGTGTTCCAGACAGGGTCGAGAACACAGTATTCATTAATACAATTCATTAATTAATAGACTGAATGCAATTTTATTAGTCTGTAATAATGCAAATTATATTATATAAGTAGTCTGCATAAAGTTGCTAGTTGAAACTATCGATTCATCAATAGCGAACTATCAATGTCACATAACAAAATAATTTCATACCCAGAATGTTTGACCACTACAATGGATTACGGTTACACCATTTTTTTTTGTGAAATTCATAAATTAATATTCAATAAGAATAGAGTTATAAAGTGCTATTATGTTTGTTATAATATAATCAATTGTAATTTCATTACATTTTCTATGATCTTAAATTTTAATAATTTCAATCACCAGCTTCATTATATAATTTTATCATAATTGTACTAAATATTACCTGTAATATAAATTGTCTAATATCTGGTTTAGTTGCGTAACATTATGACAATGCTGTATACGGTTGTTATTGGAAAACAGTTATAGCCTAATTTAATCTATAATACTGTTTGATTCTGCTATCTGCTTAGTTTGTTTGATTTTAAACGTTTAGTCTTTAATTTATCGGAATTTTTCTCTTTAACGTTTTTGTTCTCCCGTCGTGATATAAATAAAAAGACAGATTTAATGGATGTTAAATCCTTACTTATATTTGACACTTTTGTAACTGAATTAGACAAGAAAATTTCATAATAACTAAATATATAAAGAAATAAAGATATTTTTCTTGAAGAAGGTAATAAAATATAATAAATATTGGACAACATCACATACACTACTCGGATCCCAATGTAAGTAGCCAAAACACTTGTGTTATGAACACCCAAGACAACATAGAAAACTAATAACCTTTTTCTACATTGACTCGGCCGGGAATCGAACCCGTGACCTCGGAGTGTCGTGACCCATAAAAACCGGTGTACACACTAGTCGACGGTCGTTAATATCTATATAACTACTTACAGTAACAACATAAGAGAGTCCGGTAAGAGTGAGCCGTGCCACGCTGTCCTTCCCGAGGCGAGTGGGGACAGTCGTTGGAGGCTCGAGCGGCGCCGGCGCAGGTAGGACATCGGGCCGCTCTCGCGTTTGCCCCCGCGCCTCTCTCGGTGCCGCTCCGGACGCTCCATACATACTAAAAAGAAAACATTTGTTATTCATATCCTTCAAGTATATACTAATGTAATTAACCTGCGTTAAGTGTAATGAATAACATTACGTAACTCTATTTAAAATGAATATTTTGCATTTGCAACATAACAAAATAAAATGATTTAGTATCAAATCTTAAAACAACATTTTTACATGACACAGCTTGGTAATTATTTTATCTAACAAAAACTATATCTAGTGTATAACAGTATAACGTTGACATCTTCAAATGTATGCAGAAATTGTAATAGGTTTCCTCTCGGTTGCACCTGCAGAATAGAAAAGTCGTCTAACATTTTGATAACGCTTTCCGAACGGAACGTGGAACGTTCACATTTTCCGAGCGTGGCAGTTGGAATTCGTATGCGGTTCGCTACGTTGAAGTCTACGATAGTAGCAATGTTGGAATTATTTCACTATTGGATCGGTTAAAGGATTAGAAACTTTGCCAAAAAAAAAACTACATACAATTCTTTTTTCGCTCGAAATTACATTAGTACGATTAAAAATTATAGATATTTTCTTGACAACCTTTTCATAACTATTATTGAAATCGCGTTTATTAAGTGTATTCAAATCTATAATGTGAATAAATAAACTTTGAACTTAATAAAAGAATCTGTTGGCTATACAATCGTCAATCATTAACGAGTTTACATATTAACTAGCTTTCTGAAACGCTAATCAAATTCATATTAACTAATTAAACCTTTATCTGAATAGCTATTGGTCGGTAGCATCCGATAACGCATTGGGCCACCAATGAACGTTCAGTATTTAATCGCATTAGTAAATCTGACTTTGATCAGCATTTCAAACACTGCAAGTTAAATCTTAGTTATTTCCATACAAATTATAGCTAATTACTAGCTATGACAGCTACTTCGTGCGCGACTGAATTTACCAAAAAAAAAATATTGTCGCCTAAGTTACTCCTTATTACATCAGCTAACTGTCAGTGAAAGTCCCGTCAAAATCAAGCCATCCGTTCCAGAGATTAGCCGGAACAAACAGACATATAGACAAAAATTGTAAAAAATGTTTCTTTTTATCGGTAACCGTGAATACATACGTATGCATATAGTAAACAGCGTTTACAGACACCAAGTTCAGTATATGTATAGATATTGATGTTGCTTTTTATTTAAAATTATTTAATACGAATTGTGATCTAAGACGCGGCTACCAACTAGACAATATTATATATATTTATTGTATTGTATTTCTCATAACATTTCACTCATGATAGAAATTTTAATTGCATTCTGTTCAAAGAAGTTAAACTTAAAAAAGGTTTTAGTTGAAAAACTAGGTTAATAAGTGTCCCCTTTATGACAGGTGAGAGAGAGGTGTTGTTGGGTCGGGCTGTGTTGACAAACGGCAATTGGCAACCAAATTTCTAGTGCGGCTTTCAACACGTGAGTATCTGTTACACTGTCAACAGGCGACACTACAAACAAATCCAAATGAAGATTATTTCTTACGAGTACTACGAATGTTTTCTATGTACGTAATGCGTTTTATAATTACACAAAACCATTTTGTTTCGTTCTATCTAAAATCTCAAAGAGCTTTGTTATAGACCAAAAGTAAACCTTTTTCGAACAACTTGTAAATATTACTTTCTAAACATTTTTTTCTATTCCCGTCCTATAATTCGCATGACCTCATTTTCGATCGTCTAAAATACAGGTCAGGTCGGTATTAAATATTTAGCACGCAAACGCTGAGCCCAACGCCATACAGTCCCGTCAGAAAAAATACTGACTCGGGATTTGTACAAACACGTGTAAAATTCATATAATATATGTATATCTCTAAGTAAATATTTTTAGTTACATGTAAATTTCCACTGCCGGGTTAAGGCCTCTTCTTCTTTTGAGGGGGTTAGAATTCCACCACGTTGCTCCAATGCGAGTTAGTGGATTCACATGTGGCTGAATTTCGTTAAAATTATACTCATGCAAGTTTTCTCACGTAAAAACAAATTAAGCACATGAAAATTCATTGGCTTAGCCTCGGCTTGAACCTGCAATCATCGGCTAAGGTGTACGCGTTATAACCACTAGGCTGTCGCGGTTCACTGGGCCATTTGGGTTCACATTATACACTACCAGTCAATTGACTTTATTCAACTATTCGACTTGATTAAGAATATTATTCAATCCATTTATCACAGAGACGTAATATCCCAACTCATAGAGTACATATCATATATGTGTGTATATTAAATCAAGGTTTCTCGCTGAAATGAGGAGTACACCCAAATTTTGTCATATGTTACATTATATGTAAACATGTATCATAGAAGAAAATAATAAGTTTTTATTTTTATTCGATTCTAATTTTAAATAATATATTTGACCTCTTTCCTTTTGAAATATTTGCACCTTGCTGTAAGATTACAAAAACATTTCTAAAATATATGACGTCCCGTCTAATTGTCTCCTCTGGTGACAGAAGGGCTGGTTCATTTTTCGCCCAGAGAATCGGAATTACGATTCAAAGAGAAAATGCTGCTAGCATTCTTGCCACATTTCACGCGGTCATGGTTTTTGCAGCAGTTATTTTCAATTTTAATATTGTATATATATTTAAGACGTCATATTAAAAATAATTATTAAAAAAAAGGATTACATAGTTAAAAAAGTAAAATAATATAGCTTTAAATTGGCACATTAATATATTTACAGTTCATGTGGAAAAATTCTTTGCTAAATAAGGCATATTACTCAATACAATTTTTTGTTGATTTCAATACAAGAAATTGACATACTCTTTAATTACAATGATCGGAAGAATCTTCTGCCCGAACCATTGTTAACTTTACATTTAACTCATCACAGTATGTCGACTCTTCCATTAGCCGATAAAGAATATTTTTTTTTAATTTTGCTAGACGTGAGCGCAAATCAACACGGCTTGTGTGGTGATATTGAATGATATTTCTTATAGAGTAACGCGAAAGATAAAACTGAGAAAAACAAAGCCCTATACATTACATTAAAAGAAAATACGGTAACATCACTTTCATGGATAAGTTTATTGTTAAAGTAAGACTGCAAATGTAACGCGAACATCAAACTTTTATTATACCAATTCGATTTAATTTCCATTTAATGTAAAGGTTTATTTAATTTGAAAATAAAACACTAAAGAAACTAAAGTAATTGAACTGAAATTGCTTTTCTTATTTTAAAATTATTATTATAAAGAGAATCGCTTTGAGTTTTGAACTTCTAAAAGCGTTAGGATAATAATATGAAGATTGTCTGAAATATGTAGTGTAGTAGGTACGTTGACAGAATATAAATGTTATACTCTACATACAGAATACAAAATAAGATATTAGACGTAAAGCATCTGGTTTCAGCACGGACATGACATCCTGTATTTCACTTGGAATATGTTCTTAAAATTTTGGGTATTGATCATTTATATAATAGACAAATACTCCATAGTTTTAACCTTTAACTGATTTTAATTAATAATTAAAATACCAAATGATATCTAAAGAAGTATTAAGTTATTAACGTAATTCCTATGCTAACTTAGTTTAAAGACCAAAAACGAATTATTAATGATCTGTTATAATTTGTGAGTAAAACCTTTTTGTTATATAAAGTATAGGTAGGCATTACCTATGTTATACATATTCAAAGTTAAAGTCAAAAATCTTTATTCCACATGAAAGTGTTACTTCCTTATTGACTATAATCAAAAATCTACCACCGATTAGGAAATTAACACCTCAGACCTGGAAAGAACCGGAAAGAAACTCAGCGGGACTGTTTTTTTTTTTCATTTTAACAAGTATTGTTTACTTATTTTCATGTACAGTAACGATAAACAGGTCATCTCATTCCCAGGGTGTGTACTAAACTAAAAAGTCATTAGTTTTGTAATATCCCTTAACACAAACGCTCTTTAACGATTTTTTTTAAATATACATTTTTGCATTTGCATATTTATGTATACGGAAAAATATACAAACCTATGGTGCATAGTCAAAACCCATAGACACACTCAAGTTGGAGACTCATTGGTAATAAAAGGAAGATTGCCAATACACTGACATCCCTGGCTTATTCCTCCTTCGAACCGAAACACTCCTAGATACTTTTTTAGATACATGAAAACAGTAAATCAATTTAGTTAAATAGCAATCTCTATGATAATTATTCCCATGTTATCAATTCGATATTGTGCATTCCGAAGTCCGAATATCAACGTCGTACCTCGCGTAGTTCTCAATTTTAAATTATATTTTCGTTGAGATATTACAGGCACTCGTTCAAGTTAATTTAGTTCCATAAAGCTGTCTAACTATTACGTAAAGCTGATGAATTAATTATTTTGTTCATTTGTTTTAAGATATTAGTTTGGTTCGATAAAATATTTTTCGTCTATTTATTTTAAAGGGTTTAAGATTATATAACATTAAGGTACAACTAACGGGAGAGAATCGGTAACTTCGGACGCTGTGTTAAACTCGGGACGGTTTGTACTCTAATACATAATTTGTCTAATATGGCCCAGTGGTTAGAACGCGTGCATCTTAAGCGATGATTGCGGGTTCAAACCAATTCAATTCATCTCGTGCTGTGCGGTGAAGGAAAACATCGTGAGGAAACCTGCATGTGTCTAATTTCATCGAAATTCTGCCACATGTGCATTCCACCAACCCGCATTGGAACAGCGTGGTGGAATATGTTCCAAACCCTCTCCTTAATGGAAGAGGAGGCCTTATCTCAGCAGTGGGAAATTTACAAGCTGTTACTTTACTTTCCTTTCTTTTTTTTTCTTTTGTTTAATAAAATTGCAGATCACTGTATAAATCCAACTGTTTTGATACACGTTTTGATAACAACAGCCACCGCTTACTCAGATATACATCATATTTCATATGCCAGTGTGTAAGATCATAGACTTCAGCACACTAAACTTTGTTGTCACTCATCTACAGTCAAGACAAAGTGCCAACGAGCTTCTTTGGGCATTAGCTGCCAGTAATTGGCACGTTGGACCGTCGTCCTTATTACGTACGAAATAATTAATCGAATTGTGTAAGTTATAGCTAATTTTTTTTTTATGTATATAGTGTTGGTTATTTATCTAATCAGTTATTTTACTTAAAAGAATAAAATTAAATATAACAACGCGTCAGCAATCAACAATAATAAAAAATATATTTTTCACTTCGATCGCTGATTGCTGACGCGGTTTATTTATTCATTTTCTTCGTAACGACAAAAAATATAAACTTACCTAATATCGTCGACATCAGGATGGTGATCGGGTGGTAAGTCGAGCCTGAGGTCGCCGAGCGCACGCGCCGCATGCCGTCTCCTTCTTTCATACCATAACCTCCTCTGTTCTGTTTCATTATCTCTCTGAACACCAAAGAACGTTTGAGTTTCTCGTTTAAGGTAATCCCGGACTGCAACCGTATGCGCACGGCGCAATCTCACACCGTCTTCATGGGCTGGTTGGGGTATAGGCTCGGGTGGGGGCTGCGGAACGGGCGCTGAGACGATACGGGGAGGTGAAGCCGGCGGGGGGAGGGGAGGTGCTGTTGCTGCTGGCCCTGGCGAGCTTTGGCAGGTAAGCTGAGGAGCAAGAAGCCCCGCGCTTGAACGCCTGAAACAAGAAGAAAATCAACGTAAGTTTTGACGTAAAAAGCAAAAAAATATTATACATTTAATTGTACATTGCATTTATATTTATTAGATTAACATATGTATAACGTTTATTTATATTGCTATGATATTAGTTATTGGTATTTACGTATTATAATTTCTTACATATACCTTAACGATCTGGAAATAAATCACTAGTAAAACTATAAGACTGCATTTTGCGTTGCAAATATTATTACTCAAACACTTTATATATATTTTTTAATATGTGCGAAAAAAAAAACAATACAAAATACGTTTAATTCTAAAACCTTTAATAACCACTTTCAATGGAATTCATTTTATAATTGTCATTAGAACCAGTTGATATAACACTGATATTACTAAAGTACTTTTGTTTTTCAAGCACTGGCCTGAACGAGCTTGAACACAGAAAGAACATGCAATAGATCCATTAAGGTATTTTATGCTGTAAACGAGGCAATAAGAAAACAAACACTTTCACGCGAATTTCAGGCCCAATTGATTCTTATATCATATAGAATAAAGTCTATAATGCAACTACTTAGGGAATGTAACTTGCTATAGTTCTTTATCTACATAGGTGTTCAATTTGTACCGTGTTCGTTATTCCGGCCGAAGCGTCATCGTTAAATTGTCCGAATTGATTTGGTATTTCCGACTGCATTTCCGTCGCAAAATCAATTTACCATAATTGGAAGTCGATAATTGAATCTGATCACACGAATCTAAGATATAACTAAATTATGAGCTCGCTAACCGCCGCAACGAGTGTATTATTTGTATCATTTCAATAATAAAATTTAAACTAGAACAGTACAGTGTTAATCAATATTTTTCTTATTATATGTGAACTGATTATATCAATATTAAATTCCTCAATTTGTATCATTAATGGCTATAATAATAACACAAACATTACGTTTTCAAAATCTATATCTATACAAATATTATAAATGCGAAAGAAACTTTGTCTGTCTGTCGCTCTTTCACGACCAAACCAATGAAGCAAAATTGATGAAATTTGTTGTGAAGCAAACTTGTACTCCAAGAAGGGAAATAGGCTACTTTTTTGCCTAACACATGACAACCAACAGCCTAAAACGCAAGCGAAGCCGCGGACGACTACTAAAATATACTTTAATAAATGCATTACTTTCAACATGGTTTGATATCTTTAATTGAGATGTATCAGCGACTAGAACTGGAATCTTAACCAAAGATTGCGGAAGCAAGCACCACTTGATTTTCATATGCTTAATTTGTTTGTATAATTCATCTCATGCTCGGCGTCGTGTAAACACGCCGTCGGGAAACGAACATGTGCTCCGTCACATGTTGCTACTGAAATACTGTCACATGGGTATCCAACACCCGAAACATATCTTCAAGAGGGATATAGATAATTAGCTTATATATGGCAAAACATGAATACGTTTTCACAATATAATATAGTGACATATAAAATGAGATACGTATTGCTTATAATAAAATGTGTTAGATATATAGTGTAACATGTATATACAAATGATTTTAAGTAACAAATTATTAATCAATATCCTACCGAGAACACAATCAGCCAACCCAACCCACTACTGGCCCAGAACTGTTTTTTTTTTTAAATATTGACATTATTAAATAATATACAGAACGTATAGCAATATCTACATATAATATCTATAATAATAGGCCTGACTAATTTGGCTAGGCTACAAATATTTATGGAATTTCGATAGTAACTTGAATACAATCAATCGGATTAATAGGCTTTGCTTGAATATCTTGATTGAGAAATAAACGTGCTAATTTTTTGGCTCACTGTAGTACACAGATTTCTACTAATAAAGAGCGCTAAATGTATTTGCTAAATCTACATATCTAATTCAAACCGGTACTCAATGGTAAGAGAATTCCAAATGCTTGCTATGTTAAAGATCAGCCTAGAATGCAGTAGATATGGACCAATAATGATACTTGATGGATTTCATCCAGGATATATTGAACATAATTTAGGTAACGTAATTATGTATTTAAATGTGCAAAAGAGAAACTACTGGATTTCTTCCAAATTCTTCTCCATATAATATACATTCGGAATCGATTGTTGTTCTGTGAAATTACGATCTTACTTGATTAAAGTATATTTCGATTCAATCCACTCACCATATATCTAAAACACACACATAAAGTAAATGCTGCTGGGCTAAGGACTCCTCTCCAATTAAGGAGAGGGTTTGGAAAATATTCCACCACGCTGTTCCAATGGGAGTAGGTGGAATGCACATGTGGCAGAATTTCGATGAAATTAGACACATGCAGGCTTCCTCACGATGTTTTCCTTCACCGCCGAGCACGAGATGAATTATGAACACAAATTAAGCACATATATATGGTGGTGCTTGCCTGGGTTTGAACCCGAAATCATCGGTTAAGATGCACGCTTTCTAACCACTGAGCCATCCCGGCTCTTAAACACACACATAACTAAAAAATACTTTTGAAAATAACAATTTTGATGATATAATATTGCTTTCTCCGTTAATACCACATAACCATATTAGCGCTGTAAAAAATATTAACCATTCCTTACATCGCCAATGTACCAATCTTGGAAACTAAAATCTTAATGACCCTTTTGTGGTTTAATAATGTAATATGAATACTAATAGTCATTAATTATAAAATAATTATTAGTATTGAATATAATTATTATTTATAATTATTTTATAATATAATTTTGAATAGAATCAAGCTGAGTGGTAAGAACGCGTGCATCTTAAACGATGAATGCTGTTTCAAACCCAAGCAAGCACCACTCTTCATGTGCTTAATTTGTGTTTGAAGAATGAAAGAAGTGAAGCAGGTGAAGGAAAACATCGTGAGGAAAACCGCATGTGTCAAATTTCAACGAAATTCTGTCAATCCGCTACCAACCCGCTTTGGAGCAGGGTGGTGGAATATGCTCCTAACTTTCACTCCTTAAAGGGAGAGGAGGCCTTGGCCCAGCAATGGAAAATTTACAAGCTTACTGTACTGCTGAATAGAATTATATAACTCGTTATAAACGCTACATTAAATAAACCTATCTAAAGCAAGAATAAACTGTTCTGTTAGGGTTGTTAACCAGAATATTAATGAAGAGATATTACGATCGTATTGCGTAATTAAATGAACGTTTAGCATATATATTTATGTGTCTATTTGCCATAAATCCATATCACTATTTATTACAACCTCGGAAGACGTAATATATGTCCTTAATTGAATAACAAAGAGCCTATTATTAATTTTATTCATAGTATAAAATAAACTTTAGGTCTTAGGAATAAATGCTTTTTTTTAACAGATTAGCTTATAAAGGTACGGATTTTTACATACTACATTCTGTAGGATTATCTTTATGAAATTGTATATCTCAATTTTCTTAAATCAACCTCTAAATTCTAAAATACATAACAGAAATTTTACCTAATTCAAACAACGTTAAACTTTAATATCAGATTTGATATCGTTATTTCAGAATGAGATGGGTTTTAATTAGTTTGATTTATTCATATGTTGTTTAATTTCTGAGATACTTGGAGGTCTAGTGGTTGATATTTATGACTGAAATTGCCGTTGTCCTTGGTTAAGTCCCGGATCGAGATAGTACAAGTTATTGTGCTGATTTGTCAAGACATGCTCTGAAACAGGAGATTATTGTATCAGGGTTGTATTTCTAAATACGAGAGAGAGATTGCTCAATGCGATAACATTATAATAGTTGTATATATATAAGAAAATCGCCATAAAATCTGTATCAAAGACCAGAGAAATTATCCGTATTAAGAACCAGTAACGCAATGTTGTCTTAAATTTTCGCGATTATTACACATTGAAATAAAACTAGTTATAACGGATTTGAATCGCGTATATTAATTATTTTGACATCCCGACGTTTCGAGCATTTTACAGCGTTCGTGGTCACGGGTAGACTTAGTCTACCCGTCGATTACGATTCAAATCCGTTATAAATAGTTTTATTTCAACCAGTAACGCATAGTATTCGGACATTATACTTTTATAATGTCCAGATACTATATTGAAGAGACGTTAAAAAAACAAGTAATTTATCTTATTCATGGTAAAATTGTCTACTAAGCATAATTCAATAGCGTTTTGACGTCACATGTTTATTATGTGACGTAAAAACTTATAGACTTTAACGGTTCAACACTCGTAGCTCAAAAAAAATTGCTTACTAACGTACAATAACGATTCATAAAATATGAAAACCTAGCGTCAATTTTGTATGGATAATAAGTCTTAAGACTGAATATTTTGTAGCGAAATTGAGACAAATCGCCGGTTATTAATTAAGTGATAGCAAGTGTATATAATGGTATAGTGTATTATTCAAGGCGCAGGTGCGTCAGAACACTGACACTAATTCGCACGTAGCACCGAACGATCAACGTAAATCAAGATATAACTAGCAGGCAAGCATTGCCTCTGATAAATAATCCTTATTATTGTGCCGTAAAAGAGGCGCTCCGTTTGAATAATAGATTACGCTTTCCCTCATAAATACCTTCATGTATGCAAATGTTGAGATACTTTACCGAGGTATTAAATCAAATTTCACGATGTTTAAGACAGGTTAAATGTCGTTTCGGTGATATTTCATTCGAAAGTACGCATTAATCCCTCAACTAAGGTAATGTCTTCAATTTTACGCGATCGTTCGTTAATTTTTCACGGTTTCTCATCCATAAGATGAAACAGTGCCAGCCTTGACCTGGCGGGCGTTTTCTTTGCGGCTTACATATCTGCATCTTAGTATATATTGTGAACGTCAATATTTTCAGCTCAATATCACGTGGAGCAAACTGATAAACATAAATGTACCAATGATGACGATTAATAAAATTCCACAGTCATTTTTAACTTTGCCGTTTCATAAATTTAAATAATTTGTAAAAAATGTATTGGTAAAGAAGGCATATTATTCACTACAAGATTATGCAGACGATAATACTTGCGGACTTCCAGGCAGGATAAATTACATGCATACATAATTGTAATTAACTGATATGACTGTAGTTTTAAATGGTGAAAAAGAGTAACTACTAAGTTTCTTGCCGGTTCTTCTCGGTCGAACCTACTTTTCGAACCAGTGGCAGCTTCACTTAAAATAGTTGTTAAATGACGATTCAAAGGTGCGTGAATAAGCCTACTTGAATAAAGTATATTTTGATTTTATCGTTGTAGCCTTTGTTGGATATCATATAGCTATGAATGACTTAAGGAAATTGCATAGCTGTACTAGTATCCGGTAGGTCATGTTGCAGCCATGCTATTAGCAAAACCTAACTAACTACTATGTACGGAACTCAGATTAAAATGAAAATATTTTAATTAAAATACACTATTCCTTAATAGGAAAATGTATAATATATATCCTAGAATTCAATTTTAACTTGAAATGCTCAATCAAGTTAATGATGTATAAAATTTATTTTTGCTATAACCTTTTTAGGCGTCCACACAGATCAATTTTCTCTTTCTTGCCGTGGATTGTCCGTATTGCATAGGTAATACCAATCACGAGGATTAACGAATTAACCCTATCTTTAAACACCTCAAAGCTTTATCAATGTAATACTTTGATAGATTGCCTTTTTACCCATAGCCTATGATACCACTGTACTTAGACAGGTATCACAGGACATAAATCATAGTAAACAAGTTTAGGCTCATCCTGCATGACAATTACGATAGGACCATTGTAACGTATGCAACATTCGCAGAGAAGATAACGATACAAACAACACATTA
Organism: Vanessa cardui; assembly: GCF_905220365.1. NCBI lineage: Eukaryota > Metazoa > Arthropoda > Insecta > Lepidoptera > Nymphalidae > Vanessa > Vanessa cardui. Next base: position 8,965,934 of record NC_061127.1, on the reverse strand, counting down.
ATGCCTGAAAAAGGTTCCCAAATTTGCTACTTCTGGTAGAACGGACGTGATCACCGTACACCGTTGGTATAGGTAGTCCAGTTCATTCTAAGATTGTTCTGAGGTGTGTTTCCACTGGAAACTACATTCAAATCGAGCACTCACGTGGGCTTTCTATTTGCCAGCTAAGGCTTCGTATACGAATGTTAATGATGACACTATCAAGTAAGAGAACTAGCAAAAAACCATTCAGAAAAACATAGTACAGAAAATTTAGGTATATATCCCCTAACCTACTAATTTTAATAGTATTTTTCCGTCTATGTCTTCCGTCGAATATTTGTCACACATCTGAAATGTTTATTTGGTAGTGGTTCATTTGGTGGTCGGGCGGGGTGTCAAGTCCGTTTAAACCACCATACATCAGAGTAATTTAAAAGGTATTGCTTAAGCTTGTATAAATACAGGCTACTACAACAGTAAAATTCGTAAGGTTAATAGCTTATTAGAGATACTATGAGGATTAATTAACATTTCTTACCGTCCTATGTCTATGAGCAGTCTTACACCCAAAAACCTAGTAGAGTGAGTACATATTTCATTTAAAACAAAAGTCCAGTATTGGAGCTGCATGGTGGAATATGCTCCATACCTACTCCGAGAGGCTTTAGTCCAGCAATGGGATATTTACAGGCTGCTGATGTTGTTATTGTTGTAAAATAAAATTCACTAAAGACTGTTTTCAAGAGGTTTCATTGAATAATCTTTTAAATTATTGTTCTTTATTAAATAAAAATAACAGCCTATAATAGATGACTTTGTTATTATATGATACAAGTTCGGAGGGTTTGAGATAATCTTTCGAATATATCTCTGTTATATTGTAACAAAACTGTCTGCTAGCTATCTTAGTAGATAATTTGATAAGGCGAAGCTTACGTTGAGGAAATATCAACAACGTTGTACGTGCGCCATATGATACAATGTTGACAAATGGATCGATTGGATTATTACGTTGATTCGCAGTTTCCTCACGTTATCCAAAATATTGTGTCAGGGCTTATAGGCAGAATATATTTTACGTCAAAAACATTTTATGAATACGATAGAATATTTTTTAAGCATTATCGGTATCAGAATTTATCCTATCCTACTCATATTATAAATGCGAAAGGTTATTGCACGCAAAACTACTTGATCGATTTTAATAAAACTTTACAATAACATAACTTATCAAAATACTCAAATATCAAGACTATGCCAAGATTTAACAATTGAATTATACGATATTGACAAATTACAGGTAGGTAGGTAAGGCAAAAGGCAGTGACTTTTTACTTCTTACTTATTTCACGCTTAAACTGCTAATCGAGATACTTTAAAGGCCGGGGAATTACATTGAATAGTTTTAACAAATCATTTCAACGAAAGATAACCAGCACAGAATGTCAGTATTCACGGACGAAGTAACGGGAAAAAGTAGTATATACCCAGCAATAGATCGATGTCATTTAATTGGTAAAGGATAACTAATGCGTATCTTAGAAGTTCTTCCCGATAGAAATTATGTATACCTATGTTCGTAGTAACCTGACATTTAATTTAATCTTGTTAATGGATTTCATAAATGCTTGTGAAACCTCCTTGGATGAGGTTTCCATTGATGGATTGAATGACGTACCTTTATAACAATCTATAGACTATTCCGTATAGTGCCAATGTTTATGCGTGGTATTGATCGCTCACAATAGTAGCTTATGTTTAAAGTTTACTGTAAAGGCTGCTCTCAAAGAATACTATAAACTTATTGATACATTGATTAATCTATTGAAAAGAAACAAAATGTAAATTAAAATACGACATGGTATTCTGGAAATATTACTCTTTTTAACCCTGGATCGATCTTATAGACACGTAAATGGATGAGAGCATAAATGAAAACAAGAAACGCTATAGTTACAATTTCTAATAAATCTATACATAATATACCTACTATTAATCATCTATAATAAAATTGGAGTGTCTGTTTGTAATATTAAAATAACTGATTTTAAATAAATGCCTATGTATGTATAAACCTAGCACAATTCCATTTTGTACAATTTTTGTCTGTTCGTTTGTACCGGCTAATCTCTGAAACGGCTGGACTGATTTTGACGGGACTTTCACTAGCTGATGTAATAAGGAGTAACTTAGGCTACAACAATAACTTTCTTGATAGAGTTCGAATGCGCACGAAGTCGCGGGCACAGATAGTTCACAAATAATTAAAATATTCTCTATGATAATAACATATTTGGGACTCTAAAAACTGACATCGCATCGAATAAAGTACACGCACACTAGTAAAGTAGCATGGCGTTTGACGAGTGTCAAGTGTAGCTGTCACGCACACAGAGAAAATAAAATAGGCTCATTGGTTACAGTTTTTTTGTAATGTAACACTCACTATTTATAATCTGTGTGTATTTGTGACCAATGTATTTTCATTTTTGTGTTTTTGTGTATGTTTGTGTTGTGTTTTTAATTTATTGATTAAGAACCATACAATTGTATAATTCATAATTAATTTGTATCGATTTTTATTTAGTAAAATTTAGTTGGATAAAACTAATTATCTGAGTTCGGGTCGTTATTATTTAGCTACAGATAATGTAAACAAACAAATTAAATCTTTTTGCCGTTCGACACTTAAATTTTCGAAACAAAAAAAAAAACATTTTTCTAAAAAAGGAACATTTACTTTCCAGTCAAATATAATAGAATATGATTTACTTTATTATGTATAAGCATAAAGGCAACTTAAATAGAATATTAAAAAAAATGATGTTGAAGTATTGCTTGGAAATATAGTACATTTAAGTTTATTTTATAAACAAATTAGCATGTTTCGTAATATCCTGATTATAACCCTAAGCTGCATAAGGTTATATTTAAAAAATGAAACTTTATGTTATTGATAGATAATTAACTAAAAATTATAAATATTACTTATTCTGTTCCTGTATTACGTTACAAAAATGTACATGAAGCAAGTACACTATGTTTCATTTCCATAAATATAATATTTATTCAATTATCGTGAAAGTAAACTAACTTATTTTTTACTATATTATATAAACGATTGATCGTAGCCTTCTTTATAACGAAAACCATTTAAAGTCTTAAGCTTTAAAAAAGTGTACTCATAGTTCGAATCGGAAAGACTGGGTAATAGTCAAAGTCCAATAACTAGCTTATTGCTATTCTTAGCGCGCTGTTAATAGCGACCACTGCTGGAGCGTTCGTAGACAGGGTGGCCAACCTTCGTGGAAAAAATTAAGGGAAGATAAATGAGGGCAATTCCCTACACTCACACTATAGACTTAATTGCTGTCCTGATATACAAACATACTAGTATATCCTGCTTTATATATTTACTTATTCACACCCGCGGTTTCGCATATTAAGTGTTAGGCATAAAAAGTGTCTATTACCTTTCTTGGAGATCAGCTTGCGCCAAAGCAAATTTCATCAAATTCAAGTGATACAGCCGTGAAAAGCAACAGAATTCTTATAGATGTGTCTTATTATATTTGGTTCAATAGTGTGTGCTTTTCTACTCCTACTAATCATGTAACTCATATTAAATAGTAAAAACTAGCTTGTCGACCTCAAAACATATTTTATTATATTCTGTTTGCCCATATGAATAAAGTAATAATAGTTGGGTGACTTCAATTTAATTATAAATACAATTTGACTTATATTAAATTGGACTTTGGACCTGAAATTACTTGGTTGGGTATTTGGTATAGTTTTGAGCAGAAAGTACGTGTGTGTAAGCACCACCCACATAAAATTCATTCTAGCGCCAAGATGCAATGCTAAAGTAAAGGTTGTAGTTACACTAGCCTAAAGGGTAAACCTTTAGGCTAGTGTAACTAGCCACAAGCGACATAGCATCTTAGTACCGTGGTAGCCTAGTAGGCTGGTGGCGCAAGAGTGATGTGAGGAATAGTTAATGTTTCTTATATAAACCAATGTCTATGGTCAGTGGCGACCACCTATCATCAGATGGACTACACTTATACACCTGGCTTTATCATGTTGACATAAATTACAAAAAAAACTATACATTGATTTAAATACAGCCGTAGAATAATGAACACGTGGTAACACTACTCGTAGGACACTGGTGCTATTAACGAATCGACTTGAAACAGGACTTTAATCAATTCTATCGATATTAACCTAGTTTCCAACTACGTGATATTCGAGTGAACTAGATAGGTATTACCGGATAATTACTTTTATTGGAATAATGCATCCATCGTGCATAATATAATGAGACAAAAATGTATTTTAACATATTCTTGTTCTGACGTTCGCTATTAATACACGCGTTAAAAAAATTTAAAAGACAATATGTCATAGATAACTTTTAATACTAGAATTGTTTCGTAATTTAAAATAATCAATAGCTTATTCTTTGGAATCTCCTATTTCTTTTTCAACGACAGTGAAAATATAGGCTACTAGCTGTTACCCTTAGTTTTACCCGCGTAGAATTTGAAAACAGTATGGATGGGATGATAGATATTTGATGCTACGGTACGTTTTACTGATAATTGCAATAACGCATAAGCAATCTCTGTTATTGCAAATTTATAGTGATCATAAATTACATTTACGTAATGCTGTTATAAATTTTATTCAAAAAATGAGCGATTGAGCGTGTTTTTGAAAATTAGGCAAATTTACATCGTGCATCAAACTTGCCAAGTTTTACTTTTCCAGATAAACGTATTTCGCAAATTCAATGAATGTATGTTTATTACGAAGCATAAGTTTGTTAACATCGAATTTAGATAACTCAATATTTTATCACAGACTTTTGTTAGAAATATCCCCCGTTAATATATGTATTGTAAATTGACAGTACTCTGTTGTATTGATAAAATGTATGAGTAATATAGGAATAATTACAAATAGATGTTCAGAGTTAAGTTACTTGGGAAGCAGTGGGAATAATAATGATTTAGTAAAGAACAAATGGTTCCCGAAAATATTCTCGAAACAATTTAGAAGCGACGAAGAGCTTTAAAATGTACAACACGAACTTAATAACTTGAGTCGGACACTAAAATGCTGCAGAAACATTTGTTAACATTATAGTTAAGAAACATGTTGAAAACTTCTTGCCATTGATGGATACATATCGTTAGCCAATATTTTTTAACAAAACGCCATAATAATGAACACATTATGGATTTCCCGGCTATATGTTCTGTTTCATAAAACGATAATGTCGCGTTACAAATTATTACACGCCAGTAGCAAATTCAATTAAATTTCAGTCCAACAATGTAATTGACTTTCAAATGCTTATAAAATTAAACATATATCTGACATTGGTTTTGAAATGCTTATATTTACTATTTTACTGTACTGTATAAACTATTAGAGTCGAGATGGCCCAGTGGTTAGAACGCGTGCATCTTAACCGATGATTGCGGGTTTATATCCAGGCAAGCACCGCTGATTCATGTGCTTAATTTGTCTTTATAATTCATCTCGTGCTCAGCGGTGAAGGAAAACATCGTGAGGAAACCTGTATGTGACAAATTTCACAAAAATTCGGCCACATTTTTATTCCACCGACCTGCATTGGAACAGCGTGGTGGAATATGTTCCAAACCTTCTCCCTTTGGGAGAGGAGCCCAGCAGTGGGAATTTACAGGCTGTTGTTGTTGTTGTTTATTTTTGTATAAACTACTGTTGGAAAAATGTAATATTGGAGCTATTTACGGCTGTTGAAGTTTATTAAATTGGCATTATTAATATTAACATGTTGGCTTTTTAAAACATACACAAAAAATAATAATATATACATATTTTGTTTTAGAAAACCTAACCTTTTTTTTTAATAGACGCGAGTCTACTGAAACCCTACGCTAAAATAATAATTTTAACTAACTAATTAACGCAACAATAATTATTTTTATTCAAACGTTTCATATTCGCAACTAAATAAACCAACCGCCAATTCGTATTAAATTTTAAATTAATTTAATGACATGACAAATTACTTAAATTAAAATAAATCGAAACTAATAATTATTTAACAATAAACAAGCTTCACAACGTAATCCATTACCAAATAATACCTAAATTAATACACGAACTGAATTTTTTATTTCCGAAATACCGAGGATATTTCACTTCTGATGGCGTGATACTCGGTAATATTATAGACGGTCTCCAGTATCGATAGCATCGCTTCCCGGACGGAAAACGAGGCAGCTATCGTTTTTGTTAACAGAAAATTTCAACTTAAAACTTTTCGACCCGCCCCTATTTGAGTCGAGATTTATTACACGCATAGTTTCACAAGTATGCCTACTGCTTTAATGCTTTTAAGATTAAGGGCATTACATTTGATATATTTACGATCAAGATTTCCGTCTATGATATATTGTTTTAAATATAATGATTAATAAAACTAGCGCAGCGTGCTATATACTCATGCTCGGAATTTCTCAAGATAAAAATCTGGAATGCGATTATCTGTTATATCGGGAGCTTTAAGTCTTCTTAACAGGGAGTGAGGTGTGATAGGAGTACAGATAGGTACAAAAAATCAATCTCAATAACTAATACAACACATTTATTCATATTTTAAGAAACATCGTTTAATATTTCTAAAAGTACAAATACATGTTACTATTTCATCGGTTATTATTTACAGAGGTTACTTTATGTCATTGTGTCACTGTGTCCTTTATTTCGTAACGATTCATACTTTGTGATAAATTTATCTAATAAATAGATACGAAAAATAGATATTTATTTTGCTTACTTTCCTGTAAACATTTTGAAGATATACAAAACTTTGGTGCAAAGTTTTAGTGTATCTAACATAGTTTTGTCAATGTTTGCCCGAATAACTCTGACCGACGATTTTCTCTGCGACTCCGTTGACGTAATAATTTATATTACTAGAAGTATCGTTATCGGTAAATATCTTTGGCATAGTTACCTCCAAATGACCTGTTTGGAAGTAAAATAAATAGTAAATTTTACTTGGTGGTAGGGCTTTGTGCGAGCCCGTCTGGGTAGGTACCACCCACTCATCAGTTATTCTACCGCCAAATAACAGTAGTCAGTATTGTTGTGTTCCGGTTTGAAGGGTGAGTGAGCCAGTGTAACTACAGGCACAAGGGACATAACATCTTAGTTCCCAAGGTTAGTGGCGCAGTGACGATGTAAGGAATAGTTAATATTTCTCACAGCGTCATTGTCTATGGGTGATGGTGACCACTTACCATCAGGTGGCCCATATGCTCGTCCGCCAACCTATACCATAAAAAAAAAAAAAAAAAAAGTAAAAATATCTACGATAATATTTGGATATTTAAGTGTAATGACCCCTAATGATTTCGAAACCGCTTGTTGTTGTTATTGTTGTTATAAGCATGATAAAAGGGAATTGATTTCATGAAAGTTATTTTCGTATTTAACTTTGAGAAAGGACTCCTCGAGGCGGTAACGAAGTCGAAAAAATACAACCTCCCATCACTACATAGCATAAAACAAAGTCGCTTTGAATTCTGGTTGCACTGGACGAGGTAGATTACAATAATATATATAAGGGTGATGGGTTTTTCAAATTAAGCAATTTGATTCATCTAAAATAGAGTTTAATTTTGTTAGTAACAAATAAATTTTACAATTAAAAAAAAATACAATAATAAAAGCTGAGTATTACAAACCTAAAATAGAGAATCGACAATTGCAATGTTCTTGCTATAATTTTTAAACAACAGAGACCAAATGAACATTAATTAATAAAAATAAATACTTTTATAACATGAATGTCTTAAATCAATATTTTAAAATTAATTGACAATTCTTATGTCATTAAAAAAAATATAATATATTTTTTACTGAGTCAACCTCCTTCGACTCAACTATTAATTACTAACTACTAACACAAAGCTTACATATATCTCAGAAGTATACACCTTAAGTACAACAACATGTCTACAATAATCACCAAATATATATGACTATTTCTTGGATACCTCTTAGGCACCAACAATAAACAATTTTTATCTTTTCATTTTTACGGCAAATCCTGGTTTATTTACGAAGCGACTTTAATATACCTAGCATTGACGTTATCCAATTAAGTATCCTCAAGTATTGTACATTTAAAATAGATCAATATGGTGCTATACTAACTGATAAAGCTGCAAACATTGTATATAAAGATATTCTTTAGTATATTTTGTATCAGAATTGCACCTGTGCGAATCCGGGGAGCAGCTGAGGGGTAGCTAGTAATCTATATAAATAACGATGTCGAAAGCTATTAATATCGAAAAGATAAACCAATATCAATTTTTGTATAAGATCCACAACCCTAAAGTACGTTCTCTGAGCTTGGACCAATATCATCAAGCAAAGAATGGACTACGATCTGGTTTTCTCTGAGGAATAGAAGAGGACGGTTTCATTATAGTGGTCTACATGAGGCGGACGTAGAAATCGAAATATCAAAATATAACTCGACATTAATATTTGCTAATACTTTTGGTATTAAATTGTGAAAAGAGTATACTAACATTTATAAAATTTTCTAAAAAAAATTACTTAGATGTTATTGAGAATTCAATGCATTTTAAATATTATAAGTAACCTCAGTTTAACAAAAATTTTACACGAGGAGGCTTAGAGCTGATTCCAAATTGTTTAAATGAGGTTTGTGCGCTTACAAGTTGTTTAATAGTTAAGCTTATATTAACCATCTATGTAATCTAAAGTAGTGCTGTATACACATGTTTATACAAGAAGTATCCGAAATGAAACAGTATGTTCACTAAAGTACGGAGTGTCGTCGACATCACGTTAAACTAAAACATTACACAGTTGCATGAGTGTGAGCATGACACAGAATGTCTTCACAGGATAATGAATTCGTGTCAAAGACTAACAATCTCTTTTAGACTTCATCAAAGGAATAATGTCTTAAAAAGAACCTGAACAGATGTTTATCGTAGCAAATTAAACCAATCAACAAATGATTATTTGATAGATATCTAAGCAAGGAGTCATTTAATTATACTTTTTTTTTATGGTATAGGTTGGCAGACGAGCAAATAGGCCACCTGATGATAAGTGGTCACCATCACCCATAGATAGAAATATTAACTATTCCTTATATCGTCAATGTGCCACCAACCTTGGGAACTAAGATGTTATGTCCCTTGTGCCTGTAGTTACACTGGCTCACTCACCCTTCAAACCGGAACACAACAATACTGAGTACTGTTATTTGGCGGTAGAATAACTGATGAGTGGGTGGTACCTAACCAGACGGGCTTGCACAAAGCCCTACCACCAAGGAAAAAAATATACTTACAAAAAAAAATTCAGTTTTATTTCTACGGAACATCATTAAATCTATAATATTAAGGCTTATTTAATTAAATAGAAAATACGATTCGCTTTACTGACTCTATATGATAAGTGATCTATCAAATAAATTTCTCACACAAATTTATTTAAATTTAGAAAGTGTGCGCACTTTCACATCGACCGAGCCGCTGTCGCGAAATATCATTCTGCTCTGAGAGTACATAAATAATTCAGCAGGTAAAGGAGTATTCTAAGGCTTCGTGCAGCCATGTATCCCTTATTTAATACAGCTACTAGTCATACATTGTAATGGCAATAGGTATATGATGTCTTTACCTTGTTTTGGTGTTAAATTATTGCTCATATTTTCAACCTAATAGTGATTGCTTTGCGTACGATAAGTACGTTGTAATTTTTTTTCAAATATTATTCATAAAGGTAAATATGTCTTAATAATTACTGCGGCATTTTAAAGACGATTACAGAATGAGTTTTTCTATGCATGGAATGGCGATAGAAATTGTCAAGGCGAAAATTCGTTCGACGCACAGCTTTAGGGGAATACCCCACGGCTTTACTATTGACGGATTTAAAAATGAAAAGCGTTCTAGGACGTTCCGTTTAACCAATAAAATATTCTTTCTAACTTTTTCAGTAAAATGAAATAATGTTTTCGTATCAATTGCTTAATATTATATTTATACCAGAAACAAAGCCAAACTATTTCAAAATAAGCTTCAATGAAAAAAAAAAAACAGACGAATAGACCTCCTCCTTTTTAAAGTCGGTTGAAAAGTTGATGGTTATGTTTATCTATTAAAGGTATAGACGAGTAAATGATCCTCTTTACCAAACAAAATAATTTGCCAATAGAGTCTGGCAATACAAGGATAGAGGACTTATTATGTCATGTGTCTATAATTATATTGATTCAAATTTAAATCAAATTACGGTAGTACAAAATATCATTGTTCCACACTAAAATTATCATAATCATCCATTGGCATCAAATCAAAATCTTTTCCCCAACGAGAAAATCATATCCTATAAGTGGGACATCTACTGATTACTTTACATCATCATCACTCATTGGTTGGTTTGTGGTGTGTAGGCAAATAACATAACAGTGTGTTATTTGCCTTAAGACTACCATTTATCATTTAAAATTTAATAGTAGTGCACTTCGATTTACAGACCAAAATGTAATAAATTTCCTTTACCCGATCTACGTCTATTAATACAGAATCGTTTTTAGTACGGTCACGTATTCAATAGCAATTTTTTTTATTAAATAAAAGTTTTTCCAATACATTTTTTTACCGACAGACCGCGTAAAATTGTTACGAGAAGATTTTTAGTATTCATTTTAAAATATTATAATGTACGTCTGCTTTCATGTATTCGTATTACATTATATACTATTTGAAACCGAAAATCGTACAGCGTACTCGTATAGCGAACAGTTATTATGTCTTTATTGTTAAATGAGATTTTTTTACATCGAAACATTAAGAATAAATACTTTCTAGTTACGCAATGTTTTGTCTTCTTCCTTCTAATGTCGAATTGTAATGAAAGAAAGCGACATCATATACGAAATACGAGTCCACTAACGACAAATTGACTAAAATATTATTATTATTATCTGCTCCACTTTGATATATGAGGAAGTGGACCTAGTGGATGCGACATCGACCAAAAACGCCTTCACTGTAATGATGTAATCGGAACACAGATTTTCACACACAAACATTTACGAATATTTTGACAAAGATAAAATAATTAATGATAATAGTATACTCGTAAACGATAAAGTTCCATTCTAAAGTGGGTTTACTTTATATTTATATAAAATTGATGATAACAAAACGATATTTCAAATTAATACTCATCGTATAAATAAATTAATCCACGATAAAATCGAGTAAAAATATTCTACAAATTAAAAACAGAAGTAAAACTTTAATCTGTTTTCATTCATGAATATTACTCGGAAACCAAACTAAAAACTCAATAAAAGATAAAATATTAGTTTAAATGGAATAGGTTCGAATCTTCCAATATCATCGATACGCCGAGATATAATTTAAATGTTCAATAGAAGATATGCCTGCGGGACCATTCCTGTTTTATCTTTTCGACAGTTCCGACCGTACCTAACGTTAGAATTTAACAACTTCCAACATTTTTAAATAAAAGAACGTATTTGTCGCAGCTGTCTATATTTTTTGTGAGCTTACACGTTTTTAGAATTCAAACATTTGAATGTTAAAACAAATACATTTTAATACCTTCGTTTAAGTTAGTTCTAAAGTGCGACCATTGCGTTTTGCATTCGTGACGTCTGTCAGTATATTACTGCATTTATACACTATAAAAAATAGTTGTCATAAGCACTATATTACAGCGAAGTATAGAAATTACATTGCTTTTTTTCTTGATTGTTTGTGTAACTAAATGTAAAAGTATAAAAATAAGACCACGGCCTATTTCAGTGAAGGTTGTTCTCTAACTATAATGGACGTATTATAGTACATAACTTTGCACACAAATACCACATGTATGCATTATATAATCCCTTACCGCCATCATCCGATGAGATGGCAAATCTGATACGACTATAAAGAGTTCAGGTACAAACTTGTGTACACTTCCAATTTCCAGACTTCGCACTGTTACCATTAGAAAACTCTTACAATTTTTAAGTCATTTTAGATCTGACTATGAGATATCGGGATGAGTGGAGTCGTATATTATTTTGTCATAATAATATACATATAAAATCAAATGTAAGACATATACAGAAAACTTTGTTTAACAATAAAAGTTCAAAAATATAAATCATATTTTATAGTATTTTTGTTTATTCGTCATTACAAAACTGCTAACTAAATGTTATATATATGTTTAATATACAATTATGCATAAAGTTGCTGTTCTCGACCATAGAGGGGAAAACATATAAATTTAGACTAAGCTGCATATTTTGCTTACATATTCGCTATTTTGACTTCGAAATTTTACATATCTAAGAGCATATGTAATAAAAATGCAATATTATCTAATGTTGTTGGAAATTTTATCATCAAATTAACTTAAATGCTTTGTTTTAAATATAATATTACATATAAAGGTGTTTTTATATGATATAGTTACGCAGACGAGCAAATAGGCAACCTGATGGTAGTGGTCACCACCACCCATAGACAATTGCGCTGTAAGAAATATTAACCATTACAATGACTGACCATCGCCAATGCGCCACAAACCTTGGTAACTAAACTCAAACTCAACTCAAACTCAAATTCCTTTATTCAACAAAAAAGCATTACTCTTATTTATTGATGGTCAACTTAAACACTACCACTGGTTCGGAAAAAGGAACACCCTGACCTGAGAAGAACTAAGATGTCATGTCTTTTATGCCTGTAGTACACTGGTTCACTCACCGTTTAAACCATTGTATTTGAACCAGTAATATTCGGTTTAATACTGGCTTTCTCACTTTTCCAACCAAAACAAAAGAATATTGTGTACTGCTTGCTGTTTGGCGATCGAATATCTGATTAGTGGATGGTACCAGTACACAAAAGCTGCCAAGAATTTCGTATCTACGGAATAGCTTGCTGTTTATTTTTATGTAAAATAAATGTGCTTGAGCAAGTGCTTGTTGACGCTTGTTTTATACACGTATTTACACATGTACACAATACAAAAACACTCAAATAATAATAGGTTGAATGTGTATGTCAAATCCAGTATTATCGTATCTCGGACCTTTGATGTGTAATTACGATGTAACTAATACTTATTTTACTGATAATAATTACAGGACCATCATGCTTTATAATTAGGGTGGCTATAAAGGGGAATTATGGAAGGATATAAATGCGATATAGTGTCGTTACTTAAGAATTTACGATATCTCCCGAATTAGGTCACCAGTTATATTATGACGCGTTAACTGAGATATGTACGTATGTAACATACGAGCCTTTATGTATTCTACACCGATTTTCGACGGATGAATATTATGGTAGGGTGATAATTGTACACCACAAACAAAAATAAAGAAAGCTTATGATTAAACACAGATAAAAATTAAAACAAAATTAGTAAAATACAAAAACAAAAAATAAATGTTAATTACGTTGTACAATGGGCAGACTTATGGCTAATTAGCCATTTCTTCCAGACAACCTAATCTGAGAGAGATTTTTAAAACTACCAGCGTAGGCGGTGCAGTCATAAACTTACCGGCAAATATTTACATACTAATACTTATACCTACTACATATATAATTAATCGGCGTCAAAAAGGAGGAGGTGATAACCTCCTCCTTCGTTTGTATGATTTTATATATCTATCATACACTAATACATATATAAGATGATAAAATTTTATATAAGAGAAATTAATTGAAGTGTCTAAATAATTACTTGAATAATAGTTTTTAACGGCTTAACGCATTTATCGCATCATAATATATTACTTAATAAAATAACATTACAAAAAGTAACTTAGTGCAAAAGGGATTACAAAATGAAAGACAATTTAGTTATTAAAGTCAGCTTTAAAATTTTCCACGGAGTTTCATGGGTATGAAAGTTAAAATACACGTCCGATTATAATGGAAATAGACTCTGAAGTTGAGTGCTGTCCAACCCGAATTACATCACTGACGTGCCTCTGGACTGCTAATGACAGTTCCGTCACGGGAAATGTTTTGACACTAAGTATATCATCAGCATAAAGTATTTATTTCACTGAATATAATACCTGTGCCCTTTTTCGCTACGGGTAAAAAGCTTTGTATGTATAATATCTCATATAATTCACATTTATTCATTCAAGTAGAAACAGCTTATATTATTTCGTCTTTATACTCCTGTCCTTCAATACATACGTCTTATATAGGCCCTTCTTCTGCTAAGCTGGGATTGGGGACAAATACATATTCCTTCATTAAAATCGAGGATAAAAACTGAACGTTTTTTAAAAAAAATATTATTATTGCTATTAGTTTAAGGTTTAAAGTATGATACAAACCTTAATAATCATTGAACATATGTTTATCAATGAGCATTAAAGATTCATTTTTACGTTTAACTAAGTTAACAATAAATTAAAACTATATCAGTTTTAATTATAAAGTATTGGAAACAAAAACTAGAATGCCCAGTTGCTCTAGTAGCTACATATCGCAGATCTCAAGGTCCTTAGTTTAAGCATCATTGACCAATAAAAAATTAAGATTTTGTATCAAAAATTTTTCAGTAAAAGCCAAGAGTCTGGAAGTTGCAAGTGTGCACAGACCTGTACCTCGAAAATCACGTAATGCCGCTGATCCTTTACCTAAATCGGTGTTGTTTGATTTACAGTACTTATTGTATTAATATCAAACAAATCGTATATAACGTAGATATTTAATAAATAAGTATTATATATAGTTACGTTGCAATCATTCTTAGGCAACCCTCTCGCAAAGGAGTACCACTTGTAAAATGTTTCATTTATTATATTATATAAAGTATATACTACTGATACTATTACGAAAACTCTTGGAAAACATTGGATGTTAAAATGTACACATATTATATATCCTTAAAACTATTGAATTGTATTACAAACAAACTCTAAATATGTTATATGTACATATTTCTTATATTACATATCCAACATTGAATCACTATATAAGCAATAGTATAGCATATTTAATTGATTACAAAGCTCTAATGACATGCGAATTGGATTTAATTAAAGCGTTCAAATTTATAATCAAATGTCAAACAGATTTCAGCGTTGCAATTGTAATATATACACTTGCTTGTGCGGCGAACACAAACTACAACTTTGACTCGTGTAACGTTCGCTGAACCGGTTTGAACCGGTTTTTGTTTTTCTAATTTCACAGCCTCTAAGTGAAATAGCACAAGGCCACCACGTGGCTATCAAACTTCACAGAATGTTGATTACGCGAGAAAGTCTTTACAACATAGACAGCCTGTAAATTCCCACTGCTGGGCTAAAGGCCTGCTCTCCCTTTGAGGAAAAGGTTTGGAACATATTCCACCACGCTGTTCCAATGCGGGTTGGTGGAATACACATGTGGCAGAATTTCTATAAAATTTGTCACACGCAGGTTTCCTCACGATGTTTTCCTTCACCGCTGAGTACGAGATGAATTATAAAGACAAATTAAGCACATGAATCAGCGGTGCTTGCCTGGTTAAGTTGCATGCGTTCTAACCACTGGGCCATCTCGACTCTGAAAGAAAGTCTTTAAGTGGAGTCAAATCATTTATGAATGTCTAATCATCTTCATTGATTAATCGTCATCTATAAAATCGTTCGAGCCGTTTAGGAAGACTTAAGTTATACTTATAAGTACAATAAACACATTCTGTACTTACTTAAATAAATGTTAATATATAAAAAAAAAACCTTAAATATATGAAGATCTAATGTTGATCTGTAAAATCTAATGTTGTGTAACTATGCGATTCTCAAACCTTTCAAGTATAAAATAAATTAAAAATAAAAACTAATTTAATGTTTATATATATATATATATATATACTTTAACGATAATAATGTCTGTATTGATCTGCGATTAATTTTTAATGACAAATACAGAATATGGCAATACTAACATTTATTTTAAATTAACCTTTTAAAAAAACGAATATTTCGTATTTTCTCGAGAAAAGGAAAAACCGAAGAAATGTGTGGTAGCATCCGTTTGTGGTTTTATCCAAGTTTTTATGTTCGGCCGCAGACCTCAGCCAAGCTGGAGCATAATAACGCTGTGTTTGTATTTCAAGCACCATAAAACTAAAAAGTCCCATAAACTTCGCCCACTCGTTTCATGCGAAAACAGTTCGTTTTGTTAACAAACAAAAATGGAGAAACCGTTGAATTTTATATTAACTTCATTCATAATTGAAATCCACATCAAACATATGTATTATAACTCTCTATTCGAAATTTAAATAAATATTTTGAAATCATTTTTAAGCAATATGAATTGCACGTTATTTGGTCTGAAATATTAATGCTTATCAAACATCTGAACAGCTTACTATGAAACTAAATTTTTAAGTAATCTTCACGCGACGCTTTTAAACGAAAAGTTAAACATTTATCTTTACCTAATATTTAATTTCCCACTAAAATGAATACTATATCACATTTATTATTTTCGCATTGAAATATGTTTATTTGCATTTATACGAGTAAATTCTATTTCTCTTTTTAATTTTTGTTTTACACACCTAAAACCTTCTCTACAATTTAAGGTTTACTGGTTGAGAACGTTTTTAGTATTAAGCCTACCCTACGTACTAATACATATTAAATAAATAAATATGAGACAACATCACATATATTACTCTGATCCCAATGTAAGTAGCTAAAGCGCTTGTGTTATGGAAAATCAGAAGTAATGATGTTACCACAAACATTCATACCCAAAACAACATAGAAAACTAATGGTATTCTACATCGACTCGGCCGGGAATCGATACCCATGAAAACCGGTGTAGACACCTCTCGACCACGGAGGTCGTCATATATATTGTGTTTTCTTTACAAATTCAAAGTTTTATAAAGTAATAACAAATAATTAAGCATTAACAACAAATATCCAATCGAAGTATTTTTAAACAGGAACTACCAATAATTGTCAATGAAATAACACTGCAGTTATTGTTATATAATACCATTTAATTGTTCACTGTACTTAATCTTTAGTTGGAAATACAAATATAACGTTAATCCATTTTCATTAAATTATATTTAAAAGCATATTGCGGAATCGTTGAGGCGAAATTACATACCGAAATGGGCAATTTTGATTTCGATTCCTCGTCATCATTTCCGTAATACCTTCATCTAAATTTTTATCAGAAGCAATTACCGATGAGACTGGATTTATGGCGAATGGGTGTGAAATAATGTGATTTCTGATATACAGTAAAAATATCATCGCGATTCATAAAAACCAATAAGGGATTTTAAATTACTGCATATAAATATGATAAATGTTACGCAGGATATTTTTTATAAGGACAGTCATTTTCACATTATATAATATAAAAAGGCAGTTTGAATATTGCCCATTAATTGCAAAATAATTTATACTAATATTGTAAATGTATAAGTAACTCTGTCTTTCTGCTGCTCATTCACGACCAAACCAACAACAAACAACAACAACAACAGACTGTAAATTCCCACTGCTGTGCTAAAGGCCTCCTCTCCCTTTGACGAGAAGGTTTGGAATATATTCCAACACGCTGTTCCAATGCGGGTTTGTGGAATACACATGTGGCAGAATTTCTACGAAAGTTGTTGCAGGTTTCCTCACGATGTTTTCCTTCATGCTGAGCACGAGATGAATTACAAAGACAAATTAAGCACATGAATCAGCGGTGCTTGCCTGGATCTGGATCCCGCAATCATCGGTTAAGATGCACGCGTTCTTACCACCGGGCCATCTCGACTCCAATGAACATATTTTGATAATATTTGGTGTAAAGTAGACTTGAAATCCAAAAAGGACATTTTGTCTAACATATGATAACCAATCCCTAAAACGATAGCGAAACCGCGGGCGACATCTTGTTTAAAATAGTTGTATGTTATTTTAATGTTATAGATGGAAGAGCACATGGGCCACCTGATATTAAGCGTTCACCGCCACCAATAGACAATGGCGGTATAAGAATATTAGGCGATCCTTACATCGCTAATGCCTCACCCATCATAATACACCAACAATGTTTGGACCTTCAATGTGATGTCCCATGTGCCTATTACTAGCACTACCAATAATGAGTACCACTATTTGACGATAGAATATATGATGACAGATAGACTTACACAAAGCCATACCATTAAGTAAATATGTATGCATAATCAAGGGCTATGATTCCGAATGTGTTTCAATCTATGGCCAATGTATGGCCAACATGGTATGCCCAATGCATTGGATGAACGTGTAAAGGGCCAATTTGCATTTTTTTATCACTGACAATACATTCGAATTGTGTCGGCTTCTGATGCACATTTCAACTGTCGAGGTATATTGCTTGTGTGTATTATCTAATTATATCTTTTAAACATCGTTAAGGGGTAGTTCAAATGTTACAATATGTACGATATTACCGAAATCACTTAATAATATTAAATCCTACTCAGACATAAGAACAAAGCTAATTTAGTAAAATTAAATTACGGTCAAAATTCTTTCAATGTAGTCCAGCCTATTAAAGCTTTTATAGAAATGAAAGCAGAAGAGTAATATGCTACAGTATTAATATGTTACTACGTTAATTATATATTTTTATCCATTAGGAACACGATTATTACCTTTAATGAATTCAACACATTTTCTTTCTCACACACATATCACTCTATACTAATCATTGAGATGTATTTTTGTAATGCCTTATTAAAACTACTGAAGAAATATTAGAGATAATATTTTTTTTTATGGCATGGAGCTGGCGGACGAGCATATGGGCCACCTGATGGTAAGTGGTCACCGGTTATTTTCACCACATGCTCCCACGTCGGTTGGTGGATACATACGGGGCAGAATTTCATACAAAAGAGACACATACAGCTTTCTCCACGATAATATACATATATCAAGCTCGTTATAAATTACAATACATTTTTAGAACATGATAATTCAGAGGTGCTTGCTCGATTTGAACCCGGAATCATCGGTTAAGATGAGCCAACTCGACTATTGATCAATAAACGTGAATTTTATGTTCTTGTAATGTATAATACATTGATACATTTGCCGTATAAGCATAACATAAACATTGAACTATAAAAACATTCAATACGTAGAATGTTTCATTAAACGTTTTCAAATTGTGCAAACATTTTATTTCCAGTTACATAACTGGTCGCTACTTCTAAAAACGATTACAAAATCCGAAGTTACGATTTAATTTCGCAAATGAAGGTTTGAATAAAGGAGAACAATAAATACTATTTCCGAATTCGCTCGCCGAGAGTTCATTTGAAAATTTTAAAAACAGAAATAAAACGTTAGCTAGAAAGTTGAGAGTTGGCGAACAAATTATAAATTAATTAACAGTAAGAGGCCGAAGTCGAACAATTACTTTAAGATTTCGACTACGATTTCGCTCGGGCTCCGTGCCAAGTCTAGGCGAACACCCATTTTAATAATTATGACTTATTTCATTAAACTCCATACACAATGCGCCGCTGACTGCGCCGTATTAAATGCATATTGTTCCATATGCTCACTCTATTAATTAGCATATTATGTATGTGTATTCAAAATAGTCAGAGAGAAATTAATCTTTTATTTACATATAAATATTGACAACATCACAAACATGTTATGTATGCGACCACCCTATGGTGGTACATTGGGACATCGCGTTCTCCGAGACGACCGACGACGGCCCGGTACCAACAACCGTTGCGCAACAACACACCGGCCAACAACGGACCACACCGATCTTTCTTATAACTTCTGTGTCTCTTAGAATTAAGTAAAGTATTAACATAAATAATATTATAATATAAATAATATAATAATTAGCTCTCAGATCATTCTGTGTTACAACCTCAACACATGAAGTAGTCTAATTAAATTAAGTTAGTATTAAATTTGTGAATTAAAATAAATTCACTTTCGAACCAGGGGCATTGGAGTGGCGTACCCATGAAAACCGGTGTGCACATGACCACGACACATATGCTATATTATTTTTATTTATATTGTTAATGCGTAGTGTTACTACTTGAAATTCTTTTATTTCATACTACATCATGCGAGTCAAGTAGCAAATTAAATATTAATCCAACAGCTCTACTCGTTGTTTAAGTCCGAGACGTGTAACTGTTTGTAGATGGGGAAAAAACGTAACCTATGTTGTATTCCAGAAAATCTATCTCTGGTTCAAATTCCATTTAAATTGTATTATTTAAATGTACATTGTATATGTAGAACAATATCTCCGTGTTTAGTATTCGAAATGAAAATATACCGAATAAAAGCAAAGTAAATACGTTTTTTTTACGATCATTGGGCGCGTTCGATTAGATACAACATGGATTACATTCTTTTTCATGCATTCGAGCATTTGATATTTTCACATTTCATTTTATCAATAAACTAAATATTGCAAAATGTTGATTATGGCAACACTAAGGTGTGTATATGTCACCGTAAGATTACAAACATCGTTAGATTACAATCTATCTCGTCAGATTAAAAACTGTCAAAATATTGTGAACCGTGAAATGATACAATGTAAGGCCTTTTTTTTCGCTATATTGTAATATAAAAAAATATTTTATTTAAATAATCATCTGTCATTAACAAACGATGAATGAAAGCAACAGCTTACCTATGACATATATTATTTATAAGTCTCATTTGTCACATCAAAGTTATCCTTACAAATACAAACTTAATGTTATTTCAATAAGTCATAAAACCACACTCACATGTCTTTGGTAATTACGACCTTTTAATTTTGAAAACACTTAAATACACTGTAAAGAGATGTGTAGCTAAAAAAATGTGAATTTCTGCTCAGTCACATGGATGAAACTGGTTTATAGTGGTAAATTCAGTTGCAATATTTGACCTATATGTGCAGACTAACAGGTGACGATAAATAAAAGCTCGTTACATGCGTCTGTGACAATGCATACACAGTCGTAACTCTTGTCAAACGATATAATTGATAAAAAATACATATATTTTTTTAAGTAAGCTTTAAATTTATATCGTATAAAGGTATATTTTACCGTTGAATATCTTGACAAATGAGCAAACCCAGTAATCGAATTTCGATCAAATTAATCATCGTGAATAATTAATTGAAAGGACACATGTATGATAAAGTTTCGATCATTATTTACCCCTTATTTCCATCTGTTTTTGGTAACACCAAAGGTCATCAAATGTTACCGAACAAAAGAAAAGAAAATCAGAAGACGAAGAGAGATAAGTGTACGGAATCGTTTTGTCCTTGTCTAATTCTGTAAATTTATATTGTACTAGAAACACGTCCCGGCTTTGAATGGGTACAATAAATGATATTAAAATATACTACAGAATTTGTGTATTTATGACTTCACATTAAAGACTTTTAAAATTATCAGTGTTGTCATTACTATATTGTCCATGAATTATATACAAAAACCTTCTTCTTGAGTCACTTTATCTAATGTTAAAGATCTAAACATACATAGGGACAGACACCGGTAAACGACTTTATTATATAATATGTAATGATATTAATGACTTTAAAAAAAGTAACAGCCTGTAAATTACGCAAAACTGGGCTAAGGCCTCCTCTTCCATTAAGGAGAGGGTTTGGAACACATTCCACCTCGCTGTCCCAATGCGGGTTGGTGGAATGCACATGTGGCAGAATTTCGATGAAATTAGACACATGCAGGTTTCCTCACGATATTTTCCTTCATCGCCGAGCACGAGATGAATTATAAATACAAATTAAGCACATATATCTATATATAGCGGTGCTTGCCTGGGTTTGAACCCGAAATCATCGATTAAGATGCACGCGTTCTAACCACTGGGCCATCTCAGCTCGTAATGTCTTATGTTGTGTATATTTATAGCGATTTCACATTTTAATGATTGATGACAAAACAGACTCACTCAATAGTTATAATACTAATACATTTTTCGTATAAAAAACAATTTGACTCAAAAGGCTGTTCAAAGCAAAAAACGACTGCCTGCTACGAATAATTTATACGATATAAATTTCATAATGAAAACCTACTGTAATTAACGACTGTTATTAAAGACGGTATAATTATAATATTTCATGTAAGAATTTTCTACTTACTTTGTTCTTAAGTAAGGTAATGAGGAATAAATTCTTCTAACGAAGTCTTCAACGAGGCAACTGAATTATTAAACACTTTTACGACATACCTACTCCTTAACGTAAGACTAAGCAACGATTCACGGAAATCCGACGTTTTTTCCTCAACCTTAGTGATATTGACATTAACGAACCAATATATATTTTATAAATTAAAATTTGTTAAAACAATATCAAATTTACTTTGGAAATAATTGGATCACGAAAATATTTTTAGATTCACAAATAGAAGTAATGCTTAAGATAATAAGATATTATGTATTAAATATATCGGAAATAACATTTACACGAATAAACAATAAAGCTGAACAGTCTATAATTCCAGAACGTTCTTCGACAAATTAAAAAAAAATAGTAGCAATGCCACTTTATAAGGAATTATTGATATTCCTATTTAGCTCTCAATTAAGGCAATTAAAGCCTCCTTTAAAGTCCCAGGATTAATCTTGATACTTTGTATAGGCGAGCCTTTAGCCATTGCGCTATTGAAACTTGCAACATAGCATCTGAGAAAATGTTGAACATCGTAAGATGACCACTTCCATATAAGAATAGATCGACCCGCTCCGTCTAAATTGCATAAAATTATTATAAATTGTAGCCTATGTTTTATTCTGATGTATATCCTATACTACTGTACATTTTCGTCTGAATCCGTCGAGTAGAAAGAGTAACAAACATACATACATCCATCGTTACAAATTATCGCATTTATAATATTAGTAGGATAGGATTAAGATTTTAAATTAACATGGTTATTTTAATTACTAAAGTTATTAATTTCAAGATACTTACCATGTTTTTTGACTCGAATATAATGTCGAAATATCGAGCTCCACCGAATAAAAATAAAAAACATGATAAATATCCCGAAATTAATAACTTTAGGGATAGGATTAATATAATAAAAACAAGATTCGCGTTCGTTTACTTTAATAAGCCTGAATAATTCGCTTATGATTGCACTGAAGTTCTTGAATTTTCTTACTGAGAGACTGAAATAAAATAGTTATTTGAATCTGTATAATTATTACTCAAATGACTTAAAATAACTTCAAGTAACTGTACTTAAAACAAACTAACGAAACCACTCCGAATAATTAGTTATTCGAGGACAAAATACATCTCAGTTCATTACATAGATATAGTCGTATATTAATAAAACAAAAGAAGTATGATATTATCTAAGGATTAATGTGAGTACCCACCCTAATTCGTTAATTTAATTCCACATCGACAAAGGTTCCTTTTCTTAAATAAACCAATCTCCATGGCCGTGTTATCCTTGCCTCGTATGTATATTTCTATTGTTTTCATTAAATTATAATTAGTTGTGTGCTTTTTTTTCTATTGTCTTTGTTTTTGTGTGTGAATTATCTCCCTGTTTCATAGAAAAAAAGGTTGTATATAAATATCGTATTTATTATTATGATACATGTTACAGGATACATACATCATACCCTGGGAGACCCTGTATGTTAGGGGTCACTGACTTCCCAATAATTGCTATAATTTTCATTTCATGTTCAAATATCGTAAGAAAATACAAACAAGAGGAAAAAAAGGAAATCAAAAATATTTCGAGGTAATGTGGAAAGAAAGTTTCTTTATTGTATGAACTATAATAAATTCATGCATCTGGATATATATATATATATATATATATATATATATATATATATATATATATATATATATATATATATATATATATATATATATTTATATATATATATATTTATATATATATATATATACATATCGTAGAAAATATGAGTGGATTAATAACTTTGTAAAAAAAATCAATGAAAGAACTTTAAAAAAATAAACAATCGCAACTCGGTTTCATATACACATATCCGGACATAATTACTTCGATTGTAATCCAATTATAATCACTCAATCAATCACGAGATTAATTATAATTCATAATGTTTATAAGCGCTAATTAAACACGTGAGAAGTCTTCATCCACGACCTTTGATCACGTGGCAACGTATTACATAAATTATTATTTTTGGAAGGCAGATGAGCAAATGGACCACCGTTGAACGAAAGCCTCGCCCATAGATACTGGCACTGTAAGAAGAAATATTCTTATGCTGTCAATCCACCGCCAACCAAGGATTCTGATATGTTATATCCTTTGTGACTATAATACCACTAGCCGAGTGAGTTAGCCAGTTTGAAAGTCTGAATTAAAGTGCAAGAGGTAGAATTATTAACGTATGTGTGATACCTATATAGCTTTCACAAAGGCAGATACTTAAATATGTTAAGCTTCTATCTGGGCCATCATTTCCAACTCTAATACATATAATATTATGTATATAAACTTACGAGGCGAATGCATATTCGTTATACAGGACTGACTGAAGGATAGGTAGAGATCGATGTCAATGGCATGCTATGGCAGAGGCCTTTGTCCAGTATTGATGAAGTAGCAAAATGTAGAGTAAGGCTTGCGTAGTTGATAGAGTGGTGACGGAGACAAGTCCTACGGTGAGTTGAAGATGAAGCAGCATGAACAGCAAATGAGTTGACGATGAAGTGTCAAACTCATGAGTATATGAGTCAAATGTGGAGGACTGAACCAGGTGACTTACGGCGAGAAAGCCAGACATCAGGATAATAAGGTCCTATAAAAATGATAACGAAAAAATATAAGAGCAAGTTTGATTTAAATAAAATTATTTAAATAGTGATTAAATCAGATCGATATGAATAAAAATATTGACACAGCGACGACGACGACCAAATTCAAATGTATTCAATAAAAAATATTTTATATTGATTGAAATTCATGAAATAACATTTTATAATAAATTTAATATTTGTATAACAATCAAGCGAAATTTAGATTACTCGAATATGTAAATAGTCGTTCAAATGAATTTGAAGTACAGACGTAAATAAAATTCAAAATTTTACAATGCCCAAATTCAATTGTACAATTTATGTAAATATTTTGACATAAGTTAAATATACAGTATTTTTTATTGTGCAATGTTGAAAACAACTAGAAATCATTTAAAAATAACTTTAATAGGCATTATGCGTAAAACATTGTTTTTCTGTAAATCATTCATAAGGTTTTTATTTTTGCACTTCAATATAATCAGACAGTATATTTCTAAATATACATATAGTAATAGAATAATTTCAGGCACTAAACCCGGAAGGAAAAAGCTGTAAATTAATTCTTTTAATAAAACGCAAACTTAAATCTACACTACTTTTAAAAAGGGACAAAATATATTATTTTATATCAGCATTAAATTTATGAATAACACTTTGTATGGAATAAACAATATAAATTCAAATACACGGAAAAATCGTTATATGTAAAGATGGAGATAAATACTGTTCACTTCATAATGAGTAACACGATATCCTTCCATAATGAATCATTAAAAACCGCTACGTGTTTTTGACTCCGAGATGCCGGCAGAATTAAAATTAAATACTTACCTTACATATTTATATGTCTCATTATTATTTTAAAATAGTTACATAGAATAGCTACTTGGAAATTGGGATAAGTAATGGTAAGTGGTCACCGCCGCCCGTAAGCATCAGCATTGTACGTAATATTAACCCTTACACCGCAAACGCGCCATCATCTCCGCGAACTAAGATGTTATGTCCCTTGTGCCTGTAGTTATAAGTCACTCACTTTTCAAACTAGAACAAAGTACGAAGTATTGCAACTTAGCGATAACATATATGTTGACTGGGTGGTAACCACTCAAATGGCCTTACACATAGCCCTACCATCACGTAATTATACCTACATTATAAATATTGCAACAGTATTGAACGTAAGTGGTAAAATAAACCGTGGTTAATATGAGTGCCTTATATTTTCCATGGCCGACTTCATAATGGTAGGTAGTTATGAAGTATTTTGTTTTATTTTTTTTTTCGTATATTAAGCCATTGCTATTACCCGCACCGGCTTCGCCCGGGTGCAATAGTAATATTAAAAATATACTACAGAATTTGTTTATTTGCGACATCACATCAGAAAGTTTTAAAATTATCAGTGTTTCTTTACTATATTGTCCATGTATTATTTACAAAAACCTTCCCCTCGAATCACACTATCTATTAAAAAAAACCGCAACAAAATACTTTGCGTAATTTTAAATATTTAAGCATACCTACTAGAGACAGCGGAAAGCGACTTTGTTTTATACTGTAATGTAATAATGTAATGTATGTGTAATGAAGGCGTTCGCCTTTCGTTCCTTGTGATTATGATACCACAAATAAATTAAATTTATCACATGAAATATATCATCATCAAAAATTACTAAGAGTTATGAAAGTCAAACGAAATAACATAATAAACTGGCTTGTTACTATTTTCAGTAAAAATTTAAATATAGAGCGTAACTTAAACCATATTGTCTATACGAGTAAAAGTGGTTCAGTGATCCTGTGGAATTTGTACTTTTAAATATTTGTGTATGATGTAATCACAATATGATCTATGTTTATGCTAAATTTTATTTGAATTCATCCAGTAGTTTTGATGACGTGACAAATATTCGAACTTTCACATTCAATATTAAAATAAGATATTCAATCTTTTCTCTACGGTCGCTTCGGCGTCGAGTTTGTTATTATGTTCGGAAAAACTGGGTCATCACAATCACACCTTGGACGCCTCAGGAGATTTAATCTTGCAAATTAATTCGTTCAACTTACATGCGAAATAATTTTCAATTTTCACCAGGAACATTTTCATAGTAATTGAAAAAGACTAAATTTTTACATAAACGGAGGATGATATCCAATCGTTACAAAATGAATACCTACAAAATATAGAAGATAATTTATGGTTTATATAATTTGCTTTTTAAAAAGTTTCAATTATAGGCATAACATGTTACTTAAGCTAGTCAACATTCAAATATATAATATATAAATCAAAAATATACTTTATTCAGCTAGGCTTTAAAAAACACTTGAATTATATTACAGAATTGTATTAACCGTAGAACTATCGCCGATTCGGAATGTGGATTCATAAGAAAATCAATAGTTACACACAACATATATCCTGCCTGAAAGTCGACTAGTCTTTATCTGAGTATTTACTAGTACTATCTGTACTTTAGACTCATGAATTAATTACGTAAGCTTGTGTTTTCTATGATTAGTTTGTGTAAACTGAATTGGTTGTAGAAGCGCAAGTCTTTTTCCTAAAGGGGAATGGGTTCTGTATGACATTTACAGCCTTTGTTTTTATCAAACTTGTATAATGAATTGTATGTAACTCTGACGGTACTTTGGGTATTACATCTGTTTGTGTTTTATGATAATTTGTTGCGATCTTTAAAATGTTTTCATTTTCTTTTTTTCGATAACTGTACTTTCTCAATAATAAACAACAACAATAAAGTACCTCATTAAACAGCAATACCTTATCAAAAGTAGCCTGCAACCTTGTAAATAAGAGCATAGTCACATAAATAAGAGAATATAATCAAATCAAAACAAACTTTATTCAAATAGGCTTTTCCAAGCACTTTAAATAAGATCAAGAAGAAAACTATTTTTAATGCATAGAAAATTATGGATAAAAAAATTCTTAATTTAATGAAAAAAGAGTCTATTGAAGTCAAGTATGAGCATAATTACGTCCATTTCAGCAGATTTTACGTAAATAATTTAAAAGACCCAAGCAAAATTATTCCCTAAAAATAAAGGTCATGACATTATCACCTTGTACTGAAAAATATATCGACATCTAAACTGTTCGTAGTATACTACATTGTCTAAAATTATTCGAACATATACTTTTCTGGGATATATATACACACAAATATACTCTACTACATGACTTTTCCAACTGAGATTTCTTTTGATACAATATCTTTTGAAAAAGAAAATTTGCTGAAAAGCGTCAGAAAGTTTATGTAGTCCAGAATAAACTCTTTCTTTGATATTTAAAGAAAGAATTTATTCTATTAGATTTGATTTTGTGGAAACATACGTGTCAAAATATATTTAAAAACAAGTAAATCTTATGACCACAATTTTCTTCACCATCAAATTATAGGTAAATTATTACAAACTAAGCACATGTAGATCGTAACATGTGTTGATTATCTGGATTTGGACCTAAAATCTTTTGTTCAACTTTTTCATTATACTATAGGTAAGCAGGAGGTCGAAAAGGCCACCTAATGATAAGTTGTCGCCACGGCCCGTAGATATTGATGCTGTAAGAAATAATAAACTCACCATATATCACAAATGCATCACCAACTTGGGAGCTAAGGTATGCCTTTTTACCTCTAAATATGCTCAACGTATTGCAAAACTAAGCATATCTGTTTGGTCAAAGAACATCTTTCAAGTAAATGTTACCAAAAAATACCCACTTTACCACTAACACTACGTATATTGTCTACCCGGCTTTAAAAGTGGTCAAATATTTTATGGAATTAGAAGCGAGACAAATTTTAATCTTCATCACAATGAAGATAAAACAAAAAGATAACCGTGACTATTGTATTCGTTTCCTTTCAAAATCAACTTTAATTACTTAGATTTAAAGCGAACTGATCCCAAAGACAAAAAACAAAAGCTTTTACATTTCAAATTATTAACATATTCAGAGACTTTTTCATTGACAGACAAACCCCTTCAAATATTATATGACATGATCATCATCACTGCCTGTAAATTTCCTGCTGCTGGGCCAAGGCCCCTATTCGTTTGAGAAGTTTTGGATACACATGTAGCCGAATTTCTTTGCCCGATTCACGCGTTCTAACCACTGGGCCATTTTGTATGGCATATTATAAGTAACAATAACAAAACTTAAAAAATATAAGAACTTTCAATGTAATTCGATACATTGTAAAACGCGAACTCATATTTAGAGTTTTACGTTTTAATTTATTTATTTTAATCGTATGTTATGAAATAGAGATAGTTAAAAAATATCACATTGAAGGTAACCTATAAGACGTTACCTCTATTGGAACATTAGCCGGTCTGTTTGTTATAAAATAAAAAAAAATCATTCCATTGATAACACTGTAAAATAATAATGATCTATTGAATGAAGTTATCTATTCCATGTGACCGATATCATAATCATAATATATGTATTGAGATAAATAGGTATAAAGTTGTCAATATATGTAGATATCATTACATCGACGACACTTTGGTGTAACTATTACTGACACATTTCCCGTCCGCTGACGTCACGGGACTAACAACCACTAAAACAAATGATCGACTTGATTTATGTTCGCGATCAAACACAGAAATCAACTGTTTCAGTCAAGTGAATGATGTATGTCAAACATCCAACTAATATTCCGTTATTTTTAACGCAACTTTCGTGATTGACGAATAGCCAGTTTCGTTTGACTATTTGTTGAAATATGTTATCGGAATTTACAAATATGTCGCCCGGTTTTTGTAATAACCGATCATTAATTTATAGAAGACGTCTTTGTTTATAGCAGGAATTATTTTGAATTGTTTCACCGCTTAGCTAATACGTATATTTTTTGTATTATAAAAAATAGTAATGCTACTAAAAAGGAGAGAAAATTAAAGTATCATACTACACATATAATACAATTTAAAAACAACAACAACAACAACAGCCTGTAAATTCCCACTGTTGGGCTAAAGTCCCCCTCTCCCTTTGAGGAGAAGGTTTGGAACATATTCCACCACGCTATTCCAATGCGGGTTGGTGGAATACACATGTGGCACAATTTCTATGAAATTTGTCACATGCAGGTTTCCTCAAGATGTTTTCCTTCGCCGCTGAGCACGAGATGAATTATAAAGACAAATTAAGCACATGAAGCAGCGGTGCTCGAATGGGTTTGAACCCGCAATCATCGGTTAAGATGCACGCGTTCTAACCACTGGGCCATCTCGACTAATGTAAAACACAACTATTAAAACAATTTTATACGGTAGGTATCATTAATTTCATCCACAGCGATTACCTTAAAATCAAAGATCAAGCGGAATCCTAATTTATCTGCTTTAAAAAATTTGCGGATGGAAAAGTAAGACAACAAACGAAAATCGATACAATACGATTTTGAATATTTTCAAATACCTATGTGGTCAAACAAAATAAATTGTCACTTCAAAGAAGTAACTTTGAAGTGACATTGAAACGTCATTAATTCAAAGATAGAACTGTTAAGAAAGCGGACTATTTACAATCTTAGAACTCGAGACACCCTCGACTGTTTTAATCTATGAAAACAAGGTTGGAATACTTACAATTACGTCACGGTGTATTTACAGCGGTGTCACGTATATCAGCAGTATTATTGATTGTTTTGATAGAAACAGTGACTTACATTGTCATAATCCGAAAAGTAAAGATAAACTTCTAACACTAAGTGTCCGTCTTCACAAAGTTAATACATATTTTATTTCTAAGATATTCGTTTCTATAATAATTCCTAACAATATGTTTAGGCATAGACAATAGAAGAATAAAAAAAATACACTCAATAAAATTTGAAATAGGAAATAAAATGAAAAGTGCGCATGGCAATAAAATATTAAGTAGATTTAATAATAAAAATCGTCTTATCAATCATTCAACATTTATAACATAATTTCTGTAAGGAGTTTTTATATTCTTGAACGTTTTAAAAAACTAGACATAGAGAACATTAAATTGACGTATCATGTTAAAACTCGGCAAGTACAGAGGAAATCATAAAAATAAATTACCGATCTTTATTAAACGTGACCCGGGGGACACGTGTCTGTCTTCTCCTATAGTACGTTCCTTCTCTTTTCCTGTTTTATTTTCACATCGTTACGTTCCATGCAAAGAGTTTAGTATCATAAAAATAATACGTCCATTCGATCGCTTTGGGGCGCTTGAGTTATGGATCTTTCGTATTTTCGAAACGCGCTTTATTTATGCTCACTTATACTGAAACGCTCACTTATGGTTCAACAATAGAGATACGATACATTTATGAAAAATTCAAAGAATAAATTCGTTTTAATAATAAAAAGACAAAGAAAAACACTTAAACTATTCAAAGAGATGGAAAGAGACTCGCCAATTAAAATTGCGATTTTATTATAGTTAGAAAGTAAGGCAGTTCTGAATAATGACATTTTCAAATCTATCGAATGCTTTAGAATCAATTAAAAGTGTTCCATCTTTATGTATTGAGAAACAATTTTTTAAACTGAGCAAGATAGGAAATCTGCATTTCTAAATCTAATTGCAGACATTTATCCTGTTATTTCCGCTTTATAATCGAATTAAAAAACAAAGGAGGTTACCGATTCCTTATTTTTTTTTTATTGTGACATTTTGAGAAACATCCTAAGAAACAAAAGGGTAATTTTTTAAATACTCTTTATTAGACACTAATGAAACTAAAAATAAAACACAAGCAAGGAATACATACAAGTGTCGGTCTTATCGATAAAATAGCGATCATACCAGGAAACCTTGAGGTAACAGAAAGGAAGAAACAAAGAAAAGTACGCTTATAAGTTTTATTATCTAATAGGTATAATTATCATAATAATATGTATAATTTGTGTTTTTTGTAACATATGGTAAGTCACCATTGCCCGTAGAAATTTTAACGAATACTTCTATCGAAAATGCTTCACCAACCTTGGTAACCGGCGGTGATGATTTTTTTATATAAGATATAAGGCTGAGTTAACCAGTGTCAACTCACTAATTCTTCGAACTGAGGACAATCTTTAGTACTGTTGCTTAGATGAGTTGGTGGTATCTACTCAGTATGGGTAACACAAAGGCCTATCACCACCAAGTAATATACATTCAATTAAAATGTATATCTACAACACTTGCCAAATTATACAGAAAGGACACCAGGTTATATGATGGTTAATTTAGAACAGAGTTGTTTTGTGTGACCTTACCTCTATTCCCTTATTTACGAACTTGACCTCGCTTTTACTTTTATTCAGTGGAAATGAGATGGCTAATGTACGATACCGTTTTTATTACTACGAAAATATATGCTGAACTTCAATTAAAGTAATATAATTTTTAATAATATAATTTACGGTATTCAATTTCTAAATTAAATTAATTGACGGTTTACATAATTTAGTTCTTTAGTTTCGTCAGCTAATTGCGCTTGTATGAGCTGGATATTATTGTAAAATTCTTGGAAATACAATCTTATTAAGTTTCATAAAATTTCGAATGGCAACACATAAATCGTTGCAAAACATAAGAATTAAAAGATAATAGAAATGAATTTCGTAACTCAATTCTCGAGTCATTTTATTTTCGATTTTTGGTTTTGATTTCGAGAATTTTACCTGTATTTATCGCTACAGTACAATACTAGTCATCCCAAAATAAAGAATTTTAATTTAAAGTCATTTTGCTAAATGAAAATATTCGACATTAGTTCGATTTCAGATCTTAATTTATTCTAAACTTTGTAGACGTTTTTGAATATTAATTGAATATTAAAAAAGAAAGATAATTGCTATTTAGTAACAAAAAAGGGTGTACAAACGCTTATCTAAATTGCTGAGGCAAAGTTCTCCGTCTTAAAACTTGGGCAACGATCCGGTGACCCAGAAACACGAGACAACCCAGGCCAAGTTTTTCAATAAGTGCTTTTAAAGACTTTTTAAAAAATATCCTTTTATCTATGTATGATAGGCACAAGTTTAACCTGACAATCTCACTTGCTGCCTTATCTGATTCGTAATTAGTTCGACTAAAACCTCTTGAAGATAATATTATTTTATTTTATTTTCAAATTTTACTAAATTACATTTAATGTTTGTATTTGTTTTTTTGTATTTAATCTATGTATATAAGTTTTCAAAAAGTAAAGTAAAACATTTACATGTTATTCGTACTATCTCGGCTCTCATTTACATAATTTTACTTATTTACCTTTAAATTCTAATAAATTATTTATATTGCAGTTAGTGTTATCCTTTTTGTTTATAGAAAGCGTTGTTGTACTTTAAAATACTCCATCGTTGTCTTAAATTATTATTTTAAGTATATCGCCACACGAAATAAATACTCTATTTTATGGATGAACAGTTTGTTTCATTCGTCATCTAACAACTACTCACTAAGTTTAATAAAAAAAATCGAGTATCAAAAATAAAACAAATAATGACACTTGCTTTCAATTAACAATGAAATTACAGATTTATAATATCTCTTAGTAAAAAATAATCTCTTTATTTAATAATTTCTTAGTAATTTTATCTTTACGAAATGAATTTTATTTTACTCATAAATAAAATTCAAACTCTTATCAAAATAAGAAAAAAAAATTCACGAACTTATAAAAAGTAAAATTTACGCGAATTTTAAAACAAAGAATACACCCATGCCATTACACAAAACCCAGGACGCCTCCTAACACTTATCCAGGGCACTTCACAACACCCTAAAAAACGTGTCGAGGGAAAAAGGACGCTTGACAAATCATTAATTCATTTTTCGCGCATATTTTTTGCTCACTGTTTTATTATTTAACGTTTATTAAAAGATGTTAAATAGTAACCCTGTACGTTGTAATTGAAATGTCATTATAAATTCATATCATGCTTTGCCATACTTGTCATACTATGTATACAGTAACAGACCGAGAACTTCCCACTGCTGGGCTAAGGCCTCTCCCTTTGAGGAAAAGTTAGGAGGATATTTCGCCATGGTGCATAATGCGTTTTGTTAGATTCACATGTAACAGATTTTTTTAGAAATAAGACACATACAGGTTTCCTCGCTATGTTTTCCTTCACCGCCGAACTCGAAATGAATTATAAACAGAAAATAAATCACATGCAAATCAGAGGTGCTTGACTGGCTTTGAATCGGCAATCATCGGTAATTTTATATTATGTATCTAATTATATACGAAATACATATTTAGTTTGTATAGCAATCCATACAAAATGTTAATATTACAAAGCGTTCGGTAATTTCTCAGAACGGATAAGTACGTATCACCGGAAATTATAGAAACCATTGTTTAATTTATAATAACGTTCATATAGTTATCCATACAGAGTTACAATACATTAGAATTAGGTATTCATGAGAGTTTATTATTATTAAATCAATCCACATTCGCGTTTGTCACTTAAACCGCAGCCATCATCGATGACGTTTGGACAATATAACCTGGCGATGTGATGTGTTCTGGTATTAATCTAATTATTGTACATCGTACATGCAACAGCAACGTCGCTGCGTTTGAACCAGATATAATTCATGATATCATTTTACTGGTTACATAATTGGATGACCTAATTTAGTTTCATATATTTTTCTTTTTTTTTTAAATATGTAAAAAAATGTTTTTGTATGTAAAAACCGTATGCATGCTTCTTAACCGATGATTGCGGATTCGAACCCAGGCACCACTTAATATTCATGTGCTTAATTTGTATTTATAATTCATCTCGTGCTCAATGGTGAAGGAAAACATCGTGAGGAAACCTGCATGTTAGACACATGCAGGTTTAACTTCATAGAAATTCTGCCACGTGTGTATTTCACCAACCCGTTTTTGCGTGGTGGAATACGTTCCAAAACCTTCTCAAAGGGAGAGAAAGCTATTGCCCAACAATGACAAATTTGCAAGTTTTGTGATAATTGAAGCGAAGCATGTTCTATCCCAATAATCAGGTCAGAGTTATCTACTTACGCTCCCACGCCTAATGTAATATTTAACTATCCTTACATTAACCTAAATAAAATAGAATATATCTTAACTGTGAGTGCTTGAAAACTTTTATCGAACTCCGACTTCATCTTCTACGTCACCCTCATCAAAGAAAGTTTGCATTGAACGTATACATACAAAAGGTTATATCATTCGTGATCGCTTACAGCAACTATGTAAAATTTATCTATATTAGAATTGATGTTTTTGAAAGTAAAAGGAGTTAATATGTAACGTAACGTATATATTAGGGTAACGAAAATTATTAAACAATAATGTTACATAAATGTCGAATTGATAACCTCCTTTTTTGATGTGGCTTAATAAATTAAATACACAAAGTGCATATGTGTCATAATCTATACACATAATAAAAATGGAAATATTTTAATCATCTCTTTGTAATATTAAAATAATCACATTTTACAAAATGCATGTGTATACATAGTATATATCGAAACAACATTTTTTACAATTTTTGTCTATCTGTGTGTTTTTTTCGGCTAATCTCTGGAACTTCTCGACTAACTTTAACAGAACTTTCACCGGCAGATAGCTCATGCAATAAGGAGTAACTAAGGCTACAACAATTTTATTTAATTATTTCAACGCACGAAGTCACGGGCACAGCCACGTTAAGTAAGTTCTCAAATTGTTAGTAAATTATTAATTTGTAATAAAAAGTAAAGTTATAAATAACATACTTAAATAATTCGATTAAAAAAAATGTGTATTCGTATTTGCTTGCTTTTAATAAAATTTCTTTCACGTCATAAAACTTCTGCAGCTTTGCATATATTTAACGTTTAATAACCAGTTGGTGGTTTTTACATAGCTATTACAATTTGACCTCCGCGACCCATTTAAATTAAAAAGTAGGCTATCACCGGATCAACTACTTCACCTATTAGGTAAAGATTATCTTCAAGTTTATTCTGTGTTTGATGTTACTAGCGAATTTTCGAAGAGATAAAATGGATTTCCTACAGAATATAAAGACTATAGTGTTGTAACACTATAGTTCTTTTTTTAAAAGTCTTTATTAAAATTACGAAAACCCAATACAATGGGGTTTTATTTTTATTAATTGTATATTTTATCATGATTAATATTTTTGTCAAACGTATGTGTGTATTCTGCTAGCAGAAAATACCTATTTTAAAAATGTAAACGATAGACCGCCTCTTCAATTAGGTAAGACAATTATCGCTAAAGAAACATCTTAACCATAAACTTGATCCAACGTTTTTGGCAAAATTTAATTGCATTTAGTTAATGAGATATATTTGGTCAAGTAGCCAAACTCTACACAAAAAAAATAGAATCATATTTTTTCACGATGCTTTACATACATACTATATGTCACTTTTATGAATTCAAAAAGATTGCAATGGTAAAGTTTTGTTTACAAATTTGATATAAAACCTATCTCCAATTTTTTTGTCTATAAATAACAACGAAACTTAAACTTCCTTCTAAGGTGTCCCGCCGGGACATTCTAGGTGACACTGTCGTAGCGGATTAATTCCAAGAGCGTCTGAGGTTTGAGGTGTGGCCATAGCGTGTGTCCTTACTATGTCAGAAGACAGTGCATTGTCAATCAATGACTGGCAATCGTGAAGCAGTACTAAAGTCCGTGCAAAGTGGAAAAGATTTGTAAAACAGACCTTATAGTCAGAAGTGAATGCTATCATATATACTATAATAAAATTGGAGAGTCTGTTTGTAACATTAAAATAGCCCTTTTTACTCAATGCATATGTCTGTATACACAGTACATATATGTAATATTTTTTACAATTTTGTCTGCCTGTCTGTCTGTCTATTTGTTTTGTTTGTAATCTCTGCAACGGGTGGACCGATACAGGACTTTGTCTACAAGATAACTGATATAATAAGGGTAAGTAATTTAGGCTACAATAAGATTTTTTTTGTTAATTTCAAGCGCGTACAAGTTCACGGGCGCAACTAGTTTAATATAAAATTTCTTTGTTTGTCAACTACAAGGGAATACTGTTAAGGTTTGCATATCTGTTTTAGTTTTTAGTTTTCAATCGAATTTGTAATCTTTCTAGTGGTTTAATACATCAATATTGTTAATATACCCGGATTTTAGTGAACTAAACAAAACTCAAGCTATTAAATAAAAACCTGTAAACCAAAATAAAAGCTACACGAGTTCCGCCACGGCTTATAATACTTTATGATACAGAAAACAGTAGTTTAGCGCCATTAAAACTCTCTCTAAACGCGAAAAGCAGATAAAAGCACTTTGACAGAAATAAAAACCATTCGTAACTAAAGATTGCCCTGAATTTTACTTACATCAGTTTATTCGCAAGAGCATTGTTCAAAATTACCTCGTACTCAAAGTTGACGTAAAAATCTTTATTAAATAAAGGCAATCAAAAATACTTCAGACCTAAGAAGTATCGATAGAAGGAACGTTTCTTCTAAGATGAAATGAAATAACATTTATTATTACTTTTATTTATTTAACACATATACTATATTTAATAAACTAGGAATAAAGTCACGAATACTATAATTATTAAATAATATTATAAATTTCATATAACTCCCTTGACATAACAAAATTTAAAATTTAAAATAAAATGGGACTCTCTAACCTAAAACCTAAAAGAAGAGCAATAATTATTACAAAGTACAGTTTTAATTATACTATAATAAACTATTAAATATAATGGGAAAAGTGTAGTCGTTACAACAAAATTATAAATTAAAAAAAAATTAATACTGCCTCTTCAGTCTGCGAAAAAAATGTATTAAAATGCAAATTATTTTCTCAGGAAACCATTTTTTGTTTTCAGTATGAGTAAAAATATTAAAACAAACGATAAATCTGCACGAATAATCAAATAAATTACTTTTTACGACTGAAATATTCCTGAATCTTTTAATTCCTATGCTTATAATGATTAGGGTCTGATAGATAACTTGTTATTGGGAGCAGAGATAAAGCGATCTATAAAGCGGTCGGAAAAAGTCAACGACCTTATAAAACAGGACCGAATTAAGTGTCTTTGAACCTGATTACTGAGTAAGAATATTAATCTTAAAATTTTACATATTTCGGATCACTTCAAAGGAAAATGATGAATGTATATCTTCAGAGATATAACGAAAATATTATACAAATACAAAGGTTAACGACCTTTTTTACGCTTCTTATGTTTCGTAAAATAAATAATATGATTACGCAATACATTCATAAATAACTTTTCTTATTTGTTTTATTTATATGATTTATATTTTATATAAAGTTAGCTGCTGCCTGGGATAAGTTGCAATGTGTCCTTAATTTATTTTATTATTTTTAAATTAATGTGTTTGTCATGTCTATGATTCCGTGCCAGAAAATTTCCCGGGAGTATCAATAACCACTGTACATAGCTCCAATTCGCTATTCGAAAAATATATAAACATATGTATGTATAAAGAAATCAATATAAAGCGACCGGTCAAAAGATTTTGGTCATGTCGCTTACGAAGCAAATTCTGAGAATTGTGACAAATATACCAGAACATCGAAACTCGTAGATCTCATAAATCGACAAGAACTTCCTAATATAAATAACTTAAAGCTATCTATGAGACAAAGCATAGCTTTATGCTTTGAAACTTAGGAAATACCAAAAATTAACATTATTTTTGATACTGAAATATTCATCCAATAAAAGAAAATATTCTTTGAAATATTTTTTTATTTAATATCAATTAACTTCGAGATATCTTCAATTTTATAAATTAGACTATTACATATTTATAAAAATTTTGCATAAATACTACTATAAATATGGGTCTACTTAGAATAAGTAATACATGCATATACGTTTAAAATATTAAAATGCATTAAAATAAAATAAAGATATGTTTTTCGTTCATGAGAGAGAAAATTATAATTAATGTTTGGTTAATTATATTTTCATTGATATTTACACATTTTTGAGCTGAGATGGCCCAGTGGTTAGAGCGCGTGCATCTTAACCGATAATTTGGGTTAAAACCCAGGCAAGCACCACTGTATATATGTGCTTAAGTTTACAGTTCATCTCGTGCTCGGCGGTGAAGGAAAACAT
This sequence comes from Vanessa cardui, assembly GCF_905220365.1. Taxonomy (NCBI): domain Eukaryota; kingdom Metazoa; phylum Arthropoda; class Insecta; order Lepidoptera; family Nymphalidae; genus Vanessa; species Vanessa cardui. The sequence goes on along the minus strand of NC_061127.1, from coordinate 8,926,810 downwards.
CGTGAGGAAATCTGCATGTGTCTTATTTCATCGAAATTCTGCCAGATGTAAATTCCACCAACTCGCATTGGAACATCGTGGTGGAATATGTTTCAAACCCTCTCCTTAATGGGAGAGGAGGTCTTAGCCCAGCAGTGGGAATTTTAAGGGCTGTTACTTTACTTTTACACATTAAGATTATAATTGTGAAGGAAGCTGTGAAATATACTGTATATAAAAATATATATATTATTTTGCTCATAAAACAAAAACAGCCGTTATTTCGTAAGAATGTTTCGAACATAATCATCTTAACTTTCTTTTAAAAGGACAAAATTAGTGAACTTGTAAAAAGTAATCGGTATAACATGCAAATGGGTACTCGTGGGAATGTCTAGCTACGGTCAACGAACATAAGCGATTTTCGATGTAAATGAGTTCTTGAAATTTATCTCCAACCCTCGTGGAAACTCTAGTTTCCTCTTGCCCTTCATTTTAAAGAGAATTACGTCTGGCGATTTAATTAATCTAACGTTTAACTCAGACGACAGTATTTATATTTTGACGTATTTAATTTTATCGCTTTTTTATATAATCAACATTCAGAAGGGTCTTCTTAAATATTCATTCGACGGTAGGGCTCTGTACAAACATATTCATTTGATTATTTTGCGGCCAAACAGCAGTACTAAGTATTACTTTGTTCCGGACTAAAGGGTGAGTGAGTCAGAATTACTACAAATGCAACATGTATATCTTACTGCCTAAAATTGGTGGCGCATTTATGATATAAAGTTATTACCTTATTTTTCCTATATACTATTATAAACTTATGTCTGAGGGTGATGGTGACAGACCATATCAAATCTATATGACCAGACAGCCGACTAATGTTTTTAATGACAAAAAAAACTCATATTTTTTTTACATCCTTGACTGATTATAAAAGTTTAGTTCTAAAATTCCTCACAAGTTATAAAAATACACAACAAAGTTATTTTATGACGTAATTTTATAGTTACGTAACTTGGTAACAACGTCGGACGTAAGTTTAAAATAAAAATGTCAAAAATAAGATACGATCGCTGTGTGTCTCGCGTAAAGTATATTTTACATTTAAAAATTCAGAACACATTAACATGAATCTCCAGATACATGCTTCTAAGATTAAAATACAAACGAAAGTCATAAAGCACGTTGAAAAATTAATCTATAAAAATATTATTATAACTTAATTAAAATACGCTTATTTATACTAATCAAATTAAAGAACATCGTGTTTTTATTGGATTGAAACTTTGAAATTTTATTTAAAAACGAATTAGATAACATTTAGCAACGAAACGATTCTGGAACAAAAATATTACCAGTCTGCACATACTCTCAGTTGAAGAAAAAGGTGCCTTTTTTATTATTAATATGTTGCACCGGTTCTTATCTAACAATTTATTATTTCACATGTTTATCAACTTCGTACATTAATTCAAAAATATAAAGGCAAGATGTATCGTACAAGTCACAAAATTTCACGTTCATTTAATAAATATAAGCAAATTTCGAAGTAGGTGACATACGACGCTATTCATAGCCGGGAGATGCACAAGTTGGCAGGCAATAAACCGTGCTATTCTGTACATAATTTTCTCCATTTTCTAGTTTCACGACTGGTGCGAGTCCGAAATTGTTATAAATAATGCAAGAACGCTACTAGAAATTTAAGTTCATCGTGCAACGTGCATTCGTCATTCGTATCCGACTTTTGTCACCAACGGTTGCATTGTTTATTTATGTGAAGAATTTTGTATGGTTTTGTAAGAAAATATATTACTTAAATTTTCTTATAACTAAACTTAAATTGAATGAGTTAAATTGAACCTTTAGTTATCATAGATAAAAAAATTACATATTCGAACAGAGTAACGTAACCTCGTTAAGCACGTAACTATGCCTTCATAGTCAAAAAAGTTACTTTTTTAATCAAATTAGATTGAAATATATATATTTGTAACTGTATCTTATTAAGTACATACACTGAGTATGCTTTCATTATAGGTAATTCCAACCTTTTAAATTGTTTAATTGTAATACGCATAATTTAACGCATTTTGAAAAATCGTAAAAAAAAATTGTAAAGTATAGAATCATGTGAATTTTGCAGTTTACATTTAACTCTAAATAAATACAAGTAAACCTACCAGTAGCAAGCTATCATGATGACCGACATTATTCCTAAATAATTAATTAAATTTATATTATAAATTTAAAAAAAAAAACCTAATTCATAACTCAAACATCGTCTATTTCAAGAAATTCAAATAGTTGCTTTAATTAAGGTTTTATCACTTCGATATTATTCAATGTTTTTTTTAATTTGTACGCAAGAATGACAATCTGTAACAAATTTAAACAACAAATCGTGTATTAAATCGTAATAAAAATTTAAGCGTATTTATGATATTGTATTTTTATTTCAACAAATTCTCTAACAGCTGTACGGATGTTGGTTATACAACACTCGCCCCGTCAAGTAAAGCCTTTGGTCCAGCGCATGATCTTTCTCCGGTCGTGTTGGATTACCGTCCCACCGAACTATGAGTTTGAAGTAACAGAGAAAGCACCTGTATTTGCCCACACTCTTGTATACTATAAGACCTCCTTCGACTATTCTATTGAATGCCACATTGGCAGAAATTCGCTCACGATATTATACCTTTCGTAAACATTTTGAATGCAATATATTCCGAACACGAATATAAACGACTCTTAGAGTACAATAAACAGCTTAGAACGAACGCATTTTGAGTTCTGAAAATGTAATCGATAATATATTTTCCGTAATCGTTATCGCGATCGATTTCAGAAGCGCTATTTACAGAACAAGTTCAAGTAAGTTAACAACATGTTTCACCAAACGCGTGTAAACAATTGTCTCCGGCACTATATCAATTCAATGTCATTTCCGAAACCAGCTCGCAATGTGAGAAGCTCGGGAAACTAAAATCGCGACAATTTCCATTTATATGACTGTCATAAGCCGTGTCCTGTGAGTTTGTCTTGTTTATATTATACAGTAGTTCATTCTTGCGACTTGTTTCACCATCACAAAACTTTCTGGATTACTTTGCTAAATTAATTCCGTGCAATTGACTCGACTACTCCGTCCTCGGTTATGATATTCATGTTGCGGAAGTGAGCAAACAGCGTAGTCGTAGTCGTTGCGTAGTCTGTTCGTTTATGTCAAAGGAAAGCCAATATAGTGTATATCTTGGGAGGATTCGCAAACGTCTTATACATTCAATAACAAACAAATATTAAACCCGTATAAACATACGCCTTAGAAGTATATATTTATCTTAATCATCAACCTTTTGTAGCGAAACTTTATGAAATTATTGAGTGTGTGTGTTTACGAACATGAAATGATTAATTGTTCTTATTATTGAATACGTTCAGGCAATAATAAAACGCTATAATTATCGTTCAATAATTGGATTTGAAAATTCATTCAACCTTCAAATTAAGATAAATTACTACAAACTAGTTAGTACTCTCATAATTATACACTTTGTACATTGTAATGATATATTACAATGATGATAATTTTAACGCACCCATACACAAATCTGTAGTAGTTATCCGGCATTAAAACACTCGCTTACCCGTTTCATCACTCACATGAATCAAGACAACAATATTTTGAGTCCATTAAATGTTAAATTTAGTTTAGAGAACATATAGAACCAAACCTAAGCTTATATTATTAGGTGTATACAATTTATATTACACTGAATTTAATCGTGCGCTCTTAATTAATTTTTAAAAATATTATTATATGTGATTTATAGTGGATTATGTATATATTATTTTAAAATAAAAAAGGCAGTGTGAAGCGTAGCAAAGATCTGCTGATGTTTAATAAAAATATAAAACGCCAAAATGTATAAAAGTAGAATGTAAAAAAGGCACTGGCAACCGTGAGCCCGTGGATGTCGCAAATAAAATTTAAAAAGAAAGTTTTTTTTCATAGTTCTATAAAAGATAACATTTTAATAGACTTATGTATAGGTATTTATTGAAAAATAAATCATACTAAATAAAACCCATTCAAATAGCTATCCGAAACATATGACATCCCTTGGCTTTTATTATAGATTTAAAATATAGGGTTAGATGAGAAAACAACAGGAATATATTAACAATTTAATATATTATGTTGCTATTGTAAAATATATATAATAAGCTTAAAACAAGAGGAGGGCTTATCGCAGCAGTTGCAGGTTGTTACTAACAACATTCCTTGCAGGTTTTACTGGTTTGGTGGAATGCACATGTGGCATAATTTCGATGAAATTACACACATGCAGGTTTACTCACGATGTTTTCCTTCACCTCCAAGTACGAGATGAATTATAAACACAAATTAAGCACATATTTGTAGTGGTGCTTGCCTTGGCTTGAACCCGCAATCGTCGGTTAAGATGCACGCGTTTCAACCACTGAGCCATCTCAGCTCTGATATAAGAGTGTTTGTTCATATTATAATATAATAATTTTTGATAATTATAAATCAATTTATATCACACAACCTAATAATATATCATGTAGGCTGTAGGGTTGAATACAAAGATGGAAGGGTTAATTAGCCATGCTCCTTGTGGTTTCAAACTGACCCTAAATCATTGGCCTCGATTATGATTGCAGTCATGTGATTAAACGTGAACATGCTTAATAGTAACAAGTCAATTATCCTAATGTATAACCAGTTTACGCTTAACGCGAGTTAAATTGCAATCGCTTTATTATAACGCAACGTAACTAAAGGTTAAATTAATCAAGTTAATACACTCAAATAGATCATATTATGTTATAAATTAGATATATTTTATATATATTGTAATAAAATTATTCGAATCACTTGGGAACTACTTCTCTTGATGGAACTTTTTGCAGGAGCTGGCAGTTAGAATTGAGTTCATTGCCTTGGAGAAAAAGGAGGTGATGGCTACAGGCCCATAATTGGACAGGTCTGCTGCGAAACCAGCATGTTTCTAATTTTATAGAAATTCTGCCATATATGTATTCCGTCAACTCGCATTGAAACAGCGTTGTGGAACATGTTCCGAACCTTTTCCTCAAAGGAAATGGAGGCCTTAGCGCAGCAGTGGGAAACTTACAGGCTGTTGTTGTTGTTGTTGAGCGGTTGGCATTTTAGGGATATGGAGGGCCCTCCTGGGAGACTGCTTTGGTGCATCCACCAAAACAGTCTCGCAGGACTTCTTCAGGTCACCAACTTTTATTCATAAAAATACATTAAATGGAATTAAAAATTAGTACGTGTCCTCGCCGCCGCAGGAATGACAATGAAAGTATTTTTTTACAACCAATATAAGATGAGCTCTCGTTTTAATATATAAATAGAAGATCAATATTGAATAAAACTACACAAGAGACCACGAACGCGTAGACCTCCGATCGTATATCGTAGGCGCTCTTCGTTCGTGTTTGCCTACCGATCTAAATATATTATAATATGAGTATATATATAAACTTAATATTATTTATATTAAGTACTATATAGTGTCTGACATCTATGTCGTTGCATTAAAGTATTACGAACCTACAATGTATGTGCGCAAATATGAGATTGGTAATAAATGGTTCTAAATTTAAAAACATTAATATCGTCGTATACGTATACAAAACAACACGTAGGCATAGTAAGTACGAGTACAAACGCAAGGAGCATAATATATAGAACCCATTGTTGGCAGCAATGCAAGAGGTAGATAAGCTCTTTTACAATGCTAATGGCTATTGGCAAAAAGAGTCCAGCTACTGTTATAAATTTTTTGACATGTATACCTGTTGAAAATTGTGATAAGAGAAGTTATCATTTTAGAAATATCATTACTGAACTCTTTAATGCGTCAAGCTGAGATGGTCCAGTGGTTAGAATGCGTGCATCTTAACCGATGATTGCGGGTTCAAACCCAGGCAAGCACCGCTATATATATGTACTTAATTTTTGTTTATAATTCATCTGAAGGAAAACATCGTGAGGAAACCTGCAAGTGTCTAATTTCATCAAAATTCTGTCACATGTGCATTCCACCAACACGAATTTGAACAGCGTCATGGAATATGTTCCAAACCCTCTCCTTAATGGAAGAGGAAGCCTTATCTCAGAAGTCGGAAATGTACAGGCTGTTACTTTACTTTACTTCACTTAATGCGTCAGATACTTAAATATTGATGACGTGCTTATGTTGCTATTATAGTTCCTGAAACATGGATCTCTAAAAGGTATACCGCAATAGGTAGGTATTTACCGGCTATAGGCGCATTTTATTTAATTTAAAACTCACTTTCAATTATGTTTAAAAAGGTTAAATGGAACAACGAGGACCTTTTCGCAAAATTTATAAATAAAAGAATTTGTCGCGCAAAACAATCCCCTCGTTCGTGAAGGAAGTTTCACATAACAGTTATCCCGGTCTTTTTCTAAGCCATAATGGCGCTCTGCGAGAGAATTAACATACAAATTGTAGTTCGTACGAAACCTGGGACGTAGATGTGCCAGCTTTTAGTCCGATTACACACGAGTCAAGGAATAATGCATCGTAGAAGTCGGTACAAATGTGAATTCTACGTATATTTCTCCGAATCGTGCCCGACGTGTAATAACTTAAACGTAACTGTTGCTTTATCCAAAATATTGTGAAAGGTTTAACTTAACTGCCATTACGAGCCTTTTCATGGAAAATAGAACCTAGTTCAGCCAATCACATGTTAATTGCAATTGTTATATGCAAATTATTTCGTTTAAATGTACACACACATATACAATACAAATAGCTTTTGATGAAAAATCTTTAAAAAAAAGTAAAATCAAATTTCTTATTCGGCTATGTTGCGTTTTATACTGAATTAAATGTTTCATAATTTATTTTTAAAAAATGCAATAAAATCTGTTTTAATATGTTTTTCTTTTGGGGCTTTAAAAGCGACCATTTAATGCGACGATTTAAGATTTTCCTGAACCTAATAAACAATGAATGTCTTACACACCACACACCATCCAAAATAAAAGATACTTAAAAAAATATACCTTTTCAACCTTGTGTGTACAATAGTACTCAACTTACGTACAATAAGTAAATAAAAAAGGTTCTATTTAATTTATTACGGAGTGCTGATATAATATAATGGCTACTCATTATTTTGATGATTACATTCATGACAAAGAGGCATACAATTGACTCTTCGACATTAATAAAAACTTTTTCAGCATAATGAAAGCACAAGTTTTATAATACAATAGCAGCTTCGCTTTAACATCGCTGTTTCGCCTGCGTGAGTCGTTGTTCGATTTTATACAGTCTATTACCTTTCTTAATAAATTACTAATGAGTTTGAATGTGAAATGCATACAACAACAACAACAGCCTGTAAATTCCCACTGCTGGACTAAAGGCCTCTTCTCCCTTTGAGGAGAAGGTTTGGAACATACTCCACCACGCTGTTCCTATGCGTGTTGGTGGAATACACATGTGGCAGAAATTCTATGAAATTTGTCACATGCAGGTTTCCTCACGATGTTTTCCTTCACCGCTGAGCACGAGATGAATTATAAAGACAAATTAAGCACATAAATCAGCGGTTTGAACCCGCAATCATCGGTTAAGATGCACACGTTCTAACCACTGGGCCATCTCGACTCTTCGTAAAATACATATTGGAATAAAACCGATAAGTATGCTGTGACGGTAAAAAGCATGACGTTTATTCATGTCATCATATCTATCCTCTTTTATGTGTGTGTGGCGTATGTAGGAGAATCTAAGTCCTTTTTTTCTCTATATGTGTATATCTATGCGTACAACATACGTAGCAAACATTTATTTATTTTACTCTACATTTGTACACCGTATTTTTTTTAGTATACATTTTTCAACAAACATCAATTTCGGTGTTTCTCATTCGAGACATCTGCTCAGATTAGCGAAACAAACTCTCTTTATATATGGTATATTAAATAATCCCTGCCTCTCAACTCGATCCTTGTAGCTTTAGAATCGCAAAGTATTAGCGGTTTTAAAGACTCCTATTACATGTATCTCAAGGGACGGCAGAGTAATGAATTCTAAATAACAATTTGAATGAAAATAAATGATAAAATTTAATAGCTTAATAAGAACCGAATTAGTTAAAAAAAACTGAAATAAATATTTGTACAAATATTATTACTACAACATTTCTCGAAAGGGCTTTATCCATATATGTATATGTATATAGTAAAATCGCCACAACGATAAATAAATATACAAATAAATGAATATTTAAAAAAAAACGTTATCTATATTACAAGATCAATAATATATTTTAGTTTACATTAATATTATTTAATTTAAAAATTTCATTTGAGAAACACATTTCATAAACAGAAAAAGTTTAATTACTCTTTCAATGTATTTACAGATGACTTATAAGGGCATCCCTTTACAGGTTTGTCATTTGATCATTAACACCGTACAAGTTCAAATACCGAAGGTTAAAGGATTATTACCCTTTTGTAAGAACTATATACGTATATTTTTAAACGTAACAAAATACCTAGCCTCTTGACGTATGAACGTAAATTCCCCAGTGATTAGATCACGTTAATCTTAACAGAATAATGTGTAAAGTTATAAAATAATTTCAAAGCAAGAACCAATAAATTTATGGACTGCTCAGCCATTACAATGGAACAGCTTGGTGGAATATACTTCAAGCATTTTCCAAAAACGGCCTTTGATATGTACAATCTGTTGTCGACTGATGTCGACCTGACCAGTTTCGACCACGGCGTCCATCCTCAAGAGGACTTGACATTTTCAAATACAACAAGCACAAATACAGGTGCACTCTCTGAATGAATCTTCATGCTCATACTCTACATCAGTACATTGAACCAATCCAAAAATAGTTCAGACGCAAGACCAATAGCTTAATGTGCTCCCGTAGTACATGAGTGTTTACATTTCCCACTTCTAGACTCTAGGCTATTACTCTTTTGATATAAAAACCAATAACTTTTGTATCGGTCTGACCTGCGATTTGAACTCTGGACTTTGGAATCAATTGCCTTACATCTAACCACTAGAAAATCAAATCCACGAGGCAATCAAGTATTGAACAAATATTATATTTGTTAAGTACAAATAGTTAAAAATATTAATTGTCCATACAATGTTACCGGCAATTCCACGATTAGAACAGATTAAACTATGATGGAAGCTCTCACACGAGCCAATAAAATATAATACAATGAGAATAGGGAATCAGTCCTTACAATGTTGCAAAAATAACTTCTCACGTTCAACTGCCATGTGTCGGACTCGAAAACAAGAACACAAATTCCACCACAAACACCTGTCACCTGTGCGGCTCATAAAATATTTGTCGCGCTCGTGAATATAACCTGACCGTCTATAGAAAGGTCAGTTGCAGTGACCATTGAACTAAAAAACGCCCGAACTTTATAATATACTAGAATTTATTGTTTCGTATTTTAAAAAATAAAATTAATATATATATTTTGTGCTTCAGTTTAAAATGTGGACGTTTTTACTAATTTTTTTTGCTAATTAAGATAAATATGGATAAAGAAAGAGAATATTTCACAAACTTGTTGTCACGTTTATTACAATAACATTGCTTTAATTTTAAAATAAATGATTAAATATTTTATAAGATGATCTAAAGGACACGCCTTGTTAAAAGTTGATCTCTTAAAGTGAGGTCTCTTTGTGGAACTTTGTTATTTTCAGTGTTTTTAATGAACAGTCATAGTAGCCTGCATCCTTTTTTATTTCCCTGTAATCGTAAAAACAATTGACCATAAAATGCCCTTTACTTGGACTCAAAGCTTATATTTGAAACGGTATTTTGAATATTATTGTGGTTACACTCAATAGCTCTGCTGCTTAGTAAACCTAAACTTGGAGATTATCTTACACTTGTATAGTTATTGACCCGATAGCGCTACCGAAAACATATACCATCGATTAAAGTAACAATGTATCTACAAACAACTCACACCTTTGATCTTGGAGTACTGGTACAAAAACCTGTATTAAAATTGTAACAAATCAACTTATTGTCTCTACTGGAGGGCTGATTAATTTTTTAACTAGAGAATCGAAATTGTGATTCAATTACTGCTAGCATTCATACTATCATTCAAACAAGAAACTTTTTTTAACTTAATTGTATATAATAAAAGCCTTAATGTTAATAATTCTTATACAAATAAATGTATATACTAAAATCACAGTGAAGTGTAAGGAACGGTAACGTCCTGACAATTAAAACTAAATTAATTTGAATATACCACGTACAAAGTGACAGTACAGCGCTATAATATGAAAACTTTCAAACCATTTAATCAATGTCAGATACTGTTATAATACGCAAGAATTGAAATAATTACACACGTCTAGACCATGAGTAACAAGAAAGAGAATTTCAATTTCACGTACCAAAAGAAAAACATTAGGCAACAAGAACATTGACTTAACCGCTGCACATTCCGCTCCGAATACTGTATCAATTTGTATCGTCATTATTTCGATAATTGCTTTCATCGGAAAACCATTTGTCTTATTCCAATTTCAAATACTTCGAGCAAAGGACGTTTTAAACAAAACAATCGAAACGTTCTAATATAACGATATAGTTGTATTATATTTGAAGTAATTATAGGATGTACATATGTATTTATTATTAAAAAGTGTGGTCAGACTTAGAAACGTTGATTTTAAAAAAAAACCATTTCTGTGTAATATTCTGTTCTTTTTTTCATTCATATTTGTTTTTAATTTTTAATCAACTCAAAAACTGTGTCAAACTACATTTACATCAAGTAATACAAAGTAATAATAATAACATAAAGTAATTAATAAAAAAATATATAACGTATGTTTACCAGTAACGTTTACATATAGGTACATTACATTTACATATAGTTATGTAATGATTTGATACAAATAAATTGAAATAAACAGATATTTTACTGAAATTTCAAACCAAACTTTACACTTTACCTCAAATCGGTAGCTGTGATTTATTTATATAAAATACATGTTACGGAATTTCCTGAAGACATTTTTGAATCTCTCAAATCCCTTGTTCAAAGTTAAGCCAGCGTTCACCACAAAAGCGCCCGAGGTGATGCTCTCTCTATATACTATATGTAAACCACTATGGCCATAAGCTACAATACATGCATACGTGTGTACATTGTACATATATAATGTATTTACATTGTATGTCTCACGTATATTACGATTTGAAAGTTCTTTATCATTATTAATAAAGACATAATTGGAAATTCCTGGAAATTTCTTTTGTATATTTACGCAACATATTTATGTTTTAGAGAAAACAGGCGACGTTATTTGCGTACTAATTATATCGTTTAGAAAGACATAAAAGAAATCTTGTAGGGTATTATAACACGTACACAGATTAAATAAACAAATAAAAGTAAACTTTATTTCAAATAGGTAAGTAGCATCTATAGTTAGTTAATAAAAGAATTAAAATCTTAGAGTCTATGTTAGTTTTAGTTATTGCTAATTAATATTTGGTCATAAGCTTGTTGCTGGATTTACATAAACAAACAATATGTCGCACAATCGGAGAATCATATCTCTCAGCTACTGTCTTTACGATGGAGTTGGAGCTGGCCCGTACTCTGCACAGCAACGAGGCAGATTCATGTCTGATAATGGCACAGAACACACACACCACAACTAATAGTTGCTGTATAATATATATTATTATACCCATTGTAAATGAAAATGTTTTAAGTGTGTGTGTGTGCCCAATGTGTTTTTATCCTTTACATCAAATAAATTCCACGGTTATGATATTTAATTATTGTTTTCCATTTGTTGATAAAATATTAAATTAGCAAAGAGCCAATTACATTAACACTTAATAGCAATTATTGAGTAATTAACGTTTCTAGACTTGCGGTTAGACCGTACTCGTTACCTACTTGCACTAGTTTATTTACCGTCAAGCTCTTGTATTTGTTTTGTAGTGTCCCGATTCGAAGGGTGAGTGCAATTACAGAAACAAGTAACAACTTAACGTAAGTGTGAGCAAAGGCAACTTAATACGAACTGCTTCATTTGCTCTGCCTTCTTGCTCTCAATAAAAAATAATGTCTATCGAACAATGCAATTATTTTAACTTAAGCTAAAATATACGATATGGATGACGCTGAAGGTCATTGACCTTTTCACAAAAAAATGGAGTCTTCTTAAAAATTTGACATAGAAATTTACACAGTTAATGGCAATAATGGGCAGAGATTGGACTGTGATGGAAGGTCTTACTCGAAGCGGGGACGAGCGAAGATATTGAACAGTGTAGTATGTAAACATTCACATAGTCGATTGTAATTTATACTTGCTATATACTTCAATTAATACTTTATTTTTAAAAGAAAAAAATATGTATTTAATAATAAAGTTATCAAAATAAATCCTATTCAAGCTGCCTTTAAAGGATTACATTAAATGTAAAAAAAAACTAAATATCCTAAAATTTCGATTCAACTGAGAAGAAGCCGTAAAAACGCAACAGTAGCTTTATGCAGCATTTATATATACAATGTTACATGAATCAAATACTATTGAATTTATACATGTTCCGTTATTTCCATGTGTATCAAGTATTATCTTCTATTTTATCATGTGTATAACATGCCTTATTTCCCTTTGTATTTTGTAAACAATAAAAATCTTTTTAAAAGTTACTTTACATTTATTATAGAAACGAAAACTTATAAAAAAGGAAACGAACGCTTCGTCTATTGAAACAAAATTAAAATGTTTAAAAAAAAACTTCTTTTATCATTACATATGTACTAAGATATATTTAACAGTTAAGATATAATGTAATAGCTTAACTAAAACATTCATGACTTTCTGAAGTATACCTAACCACAACAGTTACGATCGTTGCTGTAAAAACGTAAGTATCTTAAAGTTTTTCCAAGTAAACGTTCAGTAACCTTTTAAATCACATTTAATACGTCAAAAAAATATAAAAGTGTTAAGGTATTTTAAAAGGTTTGTGGGACAAAAAAGGTTTTTATGGACATAGTTTACAGCTTGGCCGTTTCAAACAAAACTACTTATAGAGGTTTTCATGCTATGAAATGACGTCATTATATACTTCAGCGTTCACTTTACAGCCATGACGGCTCGTAATCTATTCTATACTTCTTCACTGCACCGTAGTCTACAATAATTATATACTTATTATATACATTTACGTTAATTAATTTAACTTAATTTATGATGATACTTTAAATATTTAATTATAATACATTGGCCCTACAAATTGGTTTCAAATAATAAATCAAATCAAATCCAAATATACTTTATTGAAGTAGGCTTTTACAAGCACTTTTGAATCGTCATTTAACAATTAAGTGAAGCTACCACCGGTTCGGAAAGTGGATTGTACCGAGTAGAACCGGCAAGAAACTCAGTAGTTACTCTTTTTCAACATTTAAAAAAATACAGTCATGTTAGTTAATGCAATTATTTAAATTAATATATCCTGCCTGGAAGTCAACAGGTGTTAATTCCACGCCTTTTTATCATCTACAAAATCTTGTATCGAAGAATGTTTAAAATCATTTAACACTACAAAGCACAGCTACTTACCTATATACTGATATATTATATACTAATCCTCTACCCGAAAGCGTTTGTAAACAGAAACATCTTTCAGGAATCAATTAATTTAGCGCTCCACTTGTAGAGCGACGGTAACAAGGTGTGAATCACCATCAATAGTGACGGTATGGACCGTTAGACATTAAATAGTGATTACGATTCAATCGCTTTTAGTGATTCGGACTAATCAAATGCCTAACCGTATGGTAATGTCGAGTTTCGCACCTAGTGAGGCGCTATGAACGCTCGAATGATTAATGACATCCACGTTGCTAGTGGATTGTTTTGAGCATCGTGTAATCACAGACGTAACTGTTACAGGGATATCACATTTCTTAGTTATGGTTTGCTTTTAGACATTTATAAGGAAACTTCCGACCGGCTTGCTTTAAGCATTCATTTCACTTGTAGTTAAATTGTGTGTCTAAATTTTTTGAAATCTTCGATGTTTTATTTTGTCTTTCATATAAGAATTGTACTTCAATTTGTAAGTAATAATTAAATTAACTAATTGAGTTAATAATAAGAAGCACTCAAATAAGTTATCTATAAAAAAACACTATAATTCCATCTTTTTCAGAACTATAATGCCGCGACAGATGCAAATATAAACATATATATAAACCATATAATATCTCTTTGAGGCTTAAAGTCACGCGAACAGAGTCACGGCACCAGCTAGTATATAATAACATAATATCATAATAAGGTCTGGCCCGATATTTGACGTTACATGTTAACTAACGAAGAAATAAAATATATATTTGGCAAAGTTTACGACCTTTCACGTTTTTACCTTCCTGGCGTTATAAATGGGAAAGCGGGTTTGTTTGTTTATCCTACTTTCACGCCTCGACGCTTCAAACGATCTTCATGACTGGCAACACAGGTAATATTAGATAGGAGTTATCCCTTTTGTGTCGTTCGCGCAAATACAATAAATTATACCCGAAAAAAATCGCGAATAAAAGTCGGTTAATAAAAACCGGTTCTATTCTTACAATTAATATTTTTTTTCTGTACACAACTAAAAAATAGCTCCAATTAATAAATCGCACGATAAAATGGTTGTTTTTCAAAACTAAAATTACGTAACATAGAATTAATGAATGAACTTATTACATAAAACACCAAACTTTTGGAACACGAGACTACGAGACTAGTATGATTTGTAACTGAATTCTAAAACATGAGACACAGAGGTGAAATACTGCAAATCCTTTGAGCATTGATTTCAATCGAGGCTGAGAGATAAACATCACTAGTTCAATGATTTTCGATAACAGTCGTGCCGCTTGGAAAACCACCCAACTCGACTATGGCAACTTGTAGTCCTAACCTGTAAAAAATCACCTTATGCAAAGAAATTATTCAAAAGTAGTATAAATTGTTCAAAAGTAACATGCAATATTTTAATACGTGTTATCTTTAAAAGTTCTAATTATTATTTTCAATAATAAGTTATAATTTTATAAATTTTTTAGATTGTTTTTAACTTCTATTTTTGTTAGATTCGAGTTTAATTTTACAGAATAAATCTATTGTACCTACCGATTGTCCTTGCATGTGTATAATATAATTTCGAATAAAATTTGTGCTGAAAATTTTTGATATCCTATGAGTTATGTTAGTCGCACCTGTATTCAATGATGTGTGACTATATTGATCTTTGTCTGAAACCAAATACACATCATTTTATGCCCAAGTAATGAGAGCTCGATTATTTATTCGAATTGTTCGTTTCGATATTGTTCAATAAAAATAAACATTAAAACTGTTAACATATCTTGAGTACAGGTCTCTAACTCCAAAAGAAACTAAATTTATACTTAAATTCGTAAAGTAATTGTGTAGTTTAAATAAGACCGATAATAATACATCAGCAGATGTCTAGATAACATTTATATTTACTTTTGAATATATAAAATAACTAACACTCTATGGCGTAAATATTATCTTATATTTGATATTATTACGTTACTTTTTATAGGTTCACCTTATATATTTTATCATTAATATATTAAGTGCTATACTCATTTCACGTAAATAAGTATTTTATGTACTAATTTTTTACTAAGTAGGAGTTATGATTATTAATATTAAAACTGAATTAAATACCTTTCTTTAATATAAAAAACAACAATAGTTAATCTGCCTTTTCAAAGAAAATCTGCAAAAACAAAACGGCGATTTCATAGATGTATCCCACGCGGAATAAGAAGAATTTTACATACTAAACTTCATCTCACGAATGTTTCAACGACTACACGTATGTCAGTCGGTAAAATGTTTTTAATCTTTTCACCAAAAAAATAACTCAGTTACAACAAATGAGATATAATAATTATACCATCAAGAAGGCAATTAATAGTACCTAGACCGATTTGTCCGTCACCGCAGATATCAGTATCTAGAATGTATAATGTCGTCAGCGTCATATATTCCAAGATAAAAGTGCAATATTTAGTATTATTGTGTCCCGGTACTAAAAGCGAGGGAACCAGATTGCTAATTTAACAGTCTCTCTTGATATATTCATGGGACAAAACTTTGCAAATCAGATACAAAGCTCTTTGGGTCTGACCTATATTATTTTAATTTGTATGACAAAGTTCCGTTTTAATCATATTTAATTAATTATATTAAAAATATGATAATCATTTTATCTGATTTTCATTATTTTTTTTTTTAAAGGAACTGAAAAATTTATAAACAGACTAAATTCAAAACGCTGGGCCAGTTCTTAGATCTCGTTAATCTCAGCTGAAAATGACAAGATCAAAACTACACAAGCTTCATTGAATTTCTTTTAATTTTATTTATAATTATTTATCTAATGTTCGGCAGTTAAGTAAAACTCTAAAGGAAATTTTGAAATTATGAAAACCAAAACACATGTATATTTAGACTCTACTTATTGTAGGATATTTACTTATTTTAAGAAACGTTTCACTTCGCTTTAGCGTCCGCCTATACAACGATATAATTTAATTGAGCTACAGTTAGCATCTGCTACCTGTACTAAACCAATTTACCTTATTCTAACTTAGATATAATAATCAATTACTTATTTTTTTATAAAAATACTAATCCTGATCGTAGCTAACCTACGAGATATAATATAAAACATCAAAAAAAAAATAATCAAATAGATACACTATAAATACATTTCATCAAAATGTGCCCAACTGTTAAGGAGAAGTTCAATAACACATATATTAAAAAAAATAATATACATGTGGTGATAAAAAACAACTTCTAACATTGTATATAATATTTGTAAAAAAATATCAAACAGAGTGCGTGACTCGAGTATTAATTATATAAATACGTACTCGTACATATAATATATATACAGCTATCGATCATTAAAAACATTTTAAATACTGACGCGATGTACGTTGCGTGATTAAAACTTAGACGTGAGAAATATAATCTTATATAATCTTCAACTCGTATTAAGCGTGTTAATGTTGGTACTATTCGCGATGTATTAAAGGACTTAATTTATTTTATATGTACATCTCGTAGCGAAAACAATAACCGTTATAGGCGTGCACGTTAATAACATCATAATACGTTTAATTTACGACGCCACGGTAATTCTGGCATGGCTTAAGCTTTATTAATTTCGAAAGTACACATACTAACGAATTTCCCTGAATTTCGGTTGAACATTTTAATATTGTTTCGATCACACGCATTAATATAGGATTAGCTTTCGTCTAGGGGTCAGGTCGGTTTAATCGTGTTTAATTTAAAGTTAGAACAGATGTCAAAATGTAATTGACATTATAGTTTATGTTTTTAAATTTAATTTAAATTTCAAATCGCTCAACAATTATATAAATATCTTTTTATTACATAATACGTGAGTAATATTATTATTTTTTATTTTATATTAACGTTTCTAATTTGTATAACACAACTTGTACATGAAATTATGTTCCTAAGCAAGAATTATGCCTCGTACATTACGTGATCAAAAAAATATTTCTAGAAATTATTAAGCAATTCTACGATGATTGTCCTCACTGTACATTGTCAGAGGTGTACACGGTTATCGTCAAAACACACCCTGAGACATCAATGCTCACTTACAATACGTAACATTAGAAATGTTTACCCGCATCTTAGCTGTAAAAATGTATGTTGCTGAGTGAAATAAAGACAAACAAACACAACCTTTATAATATTAGAAGTACGAACTAAATAAGAAGCATAAGGTCGTATATGAAAGTATTTCAACATAAAATTTTCAATATAATATAATAAGAATGAGTCATAAGATCGCAGTATGTGATATTGCCCTGACCCAATTTATTGTGGAAATACACGTTTAAAATTTACTAAAATAATAATATGAGCATTTGATATGATTATTAAAATATAATTTGTAAGCGGGACGTATTTAATTTACACTAAATAACTTAATTAAAATTGCAGCCTAATACAATTATTATTTTGTATTATTAAATTACTGTGTGTATTAATTTTATGTAGGTGTGATAAAAACAGTAGTTCGAATAAAACTGTCTCAAATAAAATATACTGCGTGAAATCGGATTTTTTTTTTGTTATATGCGACAGCCGAACTTCACTTGAGGACAAATAAATAATCATCAAGGATGGCTCAGCCGACACATGCCGCTCAATCTGATGCCCTAGAAAAGTCGAATCTTAATCCATGATACGAGGGTTTCATAAATATTCAGCGTCGTTATTTCACCTCGACTGCCGATCCTGTGAAGAGCGGAGTCTGTGTTTATGTTTACAGGGGGAGCGGCGCCCAGCTGAGTGCCTCCTCCCCTCCCCAACCCGCCGCGACCCGACTGCGGAAAATCGATAGCGTTGCGAGCGCCGCAGAACTGTGCAAATGCCTGACTGACGTACCTCCGAGACAAAACATATAAGCTTTGATACATTTCGTTTGCCTTAAACCTATTACTTCTTTTTATAATATTATAGACAATTTCCAATCATTAAAGAGATTAAATAGAAATATATTTATATACAACGAAATCGCTGAAAATGTTTATATTTGCTGTCACTTGTAAATATGTTACCTCACAGAATCTAGGACGGTCTATATACGTATGTGATAAAATAATAAAGTTAATGGAATCGTTATTCCAACGTAGTGTGTTTAACCCATTATTGACACTATCAGACGAGAAAATAACGTAGATTTTTAAATTTATATTAAATATTGCACTCATACTTTAGTAACTACATCCAGTAAAACGAAATACACACGACGCCTGTCTCTCTGCCTGTCTCTCAAAACGCGATAAACTTCAAAATTTCCCCCATAGGATTTTTATACAGTTTTCACCAACAGCCTTGGTGATTCATGGGGAAGGTTTAGATGTACAATATGAGGCAGGCAGTTCTCATTTACCATAAAGTGAACTATTCACTAGGTTTTGAAAAAAAACAGAAAACTAATATCCATTTTTATAAGACAGAAACGTGCAATTCAATTATGTATAATATAATAAATTAATATAATGATTATTTTTAACAGTATAATTAAATAAGTTTTTAAATTTAACAAACAAAACAGATGGACTCAGTATCTTTGCAGAAACGGCTTCAGTTTCTAGAAGCGATATAAATCTATTTTATATGCAAATGTAATAGATATTAATAATAATAAAAAAACGTATAATATCTATATTAAACTTATTGAATTAATTACAAAGTACATATTAACCGGACATTTAAATATAGAATAATAAAACCAGATTTTAATAGGGACGTACGAACTTTGACAGCATGTAACGGCCATCTTGATTAAACGACAGATGTCAAATTTGACAAGAACACTGATTTACTCTTAACGTTTCACCATGGAACAGCAGACGTATCAACAAAGCAGAACTTTAGCATGCACATAGTTTGCGATTATTCAAAATTGCGATTTCATTTAATAAAGGCATGATTGTTAACTTGATGTAATAAAAGATTTATGAAATTGATTTAACAAATTTTATTTGTTTTATAGATTGCCTTCTCGCATTTGACTTCGATAGTGTAACAATAGTAAAACAATAACCATGACTTCTATGTGACTCATGGGAAAGGGTTTAAGAATTATCCGCACATGAAAGTTATATCTTAAACAATGAAATATTATTGAGCGAATTTAATTTATTGGCCATAATACATTGACATTTGATAAGAAATATTTAAAACAGTTCTAGTAGATAGTGAGTAATGTATGTTCTATAATTATTTTTTATTACAATTAATATGTAAAAGAACACGTTTTGTACTCTTTAGTAAACGTTGATATATTGGATGGATTGGTACACACCAAATGATCGCTGTTTTTTGGACGCGGATCACTTAAAAACCGCTGAATATTTTGACATGAAATATGTACCATTATATACAGTGTGCTTCAGAAAAGGTTTTTAGCTATACATTATCGTATAATATCATCTAACGTATAACGCAGCTACGCAGGAACGCGTGGACGAATTTCACCTGTTTAGCACATATTTTACACAAAAAAAAAAACACATTTCATTTCTTTAATTTGTGTTGTAGCCACGTAATATAAGAATTTATTTTAATTGTGTTTAATAAATCGTTTCATCGAGTTTTAAATTACTTTTTCAAAACAGGTGTGACATATTTTTATTATTAGACATTTATAAGTGAAAATATCTTGATAATAATTTAAGTACAAAATCGTGACAGAAAATTTCGCTAGGTATAAATCTTTAAACGAGTTGAACTCTTTGGACTGCGAAATGTTATATAAAATATTCATTTCCATCGAAATGTAAGCATCTGTTTTACATTCCGTTCAACCGACACCTTTTATCGAAATATTTACTAGACGTCTATTAATAATTTTAAACACTTTTAGTGGAATTGATGGACTGTCTATGCAAACTTAAGAATTTCAATTCTAAGGTTATAAATTGTTTTGTATAATGGTTATTTTTGCATCATGCAGCTATTATATGGATATCCATAAGAAAAGTATATTACGTTTACTTTAGTTCGCTATTCATAAAAACTTTTTGTCTCGTTCTCGCTACTCATATAATCACAAATAAACGAAGCTACTACATATGGACTCAAAACATGATAATAAAATAATGGTAGTAAAGCAAGTTAATAAGTGTATGCAATCAACAACAACAACAGCCTGTAAATTCCCACTGCTGGGCTAAAGGCCTCCTCTCCCTTTGAGGAGAAGGTTTGGAACATATTCCACAGCGCTGTTCCAATGCGGGTTGGTGGAATACACATGTGGCAGAATTTCTATTAAATTTGTGACATGCAGGTTTCCTCACGCTTGCCTGGGTTTGAACCAATCATCGGTTAAGATGCACGCGTTCTAACCACTGGGCCATCTCGACTCTACTGGGCCATCTCGAATCCCACTGGGCCATCTCGACTCCGCTTAAGTCGAGATGGCCCAGTGTATGCAATAACGCTCAGAAAAGAGGTATTCAATATGAGAATTTTAAACAATGTTAAGAATTATTTCGCATCGCCTTCGTTTTAGAGTATTGGTCATCAAATTTTAACAATAAAAAGTAGTCTACATCCTTTCTTGAGTTTATGCTTATTTCAAACTAAATTTCATCATATTTAGCTCATTGGTTTGGCAGCGAAAGATTTATTGCCAGACAGACTTAGAGTTACTGTGGCATTCGTAATATTATAGACTATTAAACCTTTTACATCGTAAATTTTAATTTCAGTAGAAATAATAACATCTAAGCTTCTTGCAGGTCCTATTAAAACAATTTTGAGCCAGTCCTCGTCTTAATATTGCAGTATTAATCAGTTGGAAATGTAACATTCCATGTAAAAAGCCGGCACAATGTTCTAATTTCACGCCGAGTAGCATGTCAAATAGGTAATTACCACTTTTTAATTTGACGGTACCCGCTGTAAATATCGAAGCTAACTTCACGCGAGGCGCCTAAGCTTAAAGCGTACGACTTTACTTCGTGTCAGTACCTACTACTAATCCATTTCATTTTTATTTTAAGTCGAATATTCCGGGAGTGCGAGTGCTGCCACCACAGCGTACGCAGTAAAAGTTTAGTGCTCCTCGAATAAAAAAATATTTCCAGTAAATTAGTGACTCTTAGTATCAAAAATTCGCTGTTATATATATTGAGTGAGGTGATGCACGTAATCATTAATAAAAAAGTGTTATAAATTGTGAATTAACATTATAAATAACATTCATATAGTTTTGTGGTTCGGAGATCAGTGTAGATAATTATTTGTCTACCTTCATAAATCACAATATAAGTGTTACTGTACTCTGCAAACATCATAAGTGACAGAACAGTAAACAGTATTGCATATTTTCAACATCGTCTACTAACTAACCTTTGGCGCATTGGTAACGGCTCTAATATTATACTCGAGAAGTTGATGGTTCAAACCCCGGTATATCACACATTTATTTTCACGATAATTTTTAAAAATAGTTAAAAGATGGTTAATACATGTGAGATATGTAAGATCAACATAGGAGTTGGGCAAAAACGTATTAAGTGCAATAGTTGTAGCTGTTTGTTTCATTCGGATTGCGTTAATTTTAACAGTGATTCGAGTAACGCTAGATCTACATGGAAGTGTACAACTTGTAAAACAAATTCTAAAAAAATGCAAACAGTGAGTAATAAGGACATCAACACTTCATTGCATAGTAACAAGTCGCCTATACCACAAGCTACGTCAAGAGATCAAGCAGACATGAGAAACAAAAACTTCAATGATTTAATTTTAACAGAAATAAGAAACTTTCGTGCAGAAATAAATGCTAGGCTCAATGAACAAGATAATGAATTCAAAAAGCTACAATCTTGTGTTATGGAGATGAAAAATGACTTATTTGAATTACAAACAAAAGTCTTAGAAGTCGAACATCAGGGACAAAGAATCGAAAAAATAGAACAGAAATTATCAGATTTAATGTTACAAAATGAAAACTTACAAAATGAAATAAACAAAAGGGACCAAAAAGATCGTATCAATAACTTGGAGATATGCGGTGTTACACAAACTCCTAATGAAAACCTAGCGGATACTGTATGTCTAATAGCGAAAACCACGGGAATATCGATTCTACCCAGTGACTTAGAATGTGTATATAGGATGAAAACTAGAAAACATCAATCCCAAATGGCATCTGCATATGATGAAGAACAACCCACAACTGATTTGACTTTTGCTAATATAGCTTCAACACCAAAAGGAGAAGAGCCATCACGCATATTAGTTCGTTTTAAGAACAAGGAAATAAAAGAAAAAGTAATCAGTTCAGTAAAAAAATGGCAAAAATCAAATAAAAGGGGGCTTCTTACAACATCGGATATAGGAATAAGCGGTGTTTCCCATAAAATTTTCTTAAGAGATAATTTGACGTTCGCAAATCAGCGTCTCCTTCGTACTGTAAAGGATAAGGCTCGCGAACGAAACTTTTCTTTTGTTTGGGTTAAAGATTGTAAAATTTTAGTGCGTAAATCAACAAAGTCACCTCTTTTTCATATAAACTCCATACACGACATTAGTCGTTTTATATTATGACTATTTTTTATAATCTATGTTTATTGCGAATATACTATAATAGCAGAAATAAAAAAATATTATAATCTTTTTGGTATTTTCAAAGGCAATTGCGAAATTGATGTCGGTCAAGTAAAATATAAATATATTGCAATTATTATGAGGAAAATATTTCATGCAAACATTTTAAGAAAAAAAAGTTATGTTATTTTATATTATGTAATTTTATATATATTTATTTATACGCTTAATTCTAAAAAATGGGTAAAAAAGTTACAAGGTTAAAATTATCTGTGCTGAATGCTCAATCACTAAATACTGGAAGAGACGAATTATCACACACTATAAAATATTTTGATCCAGACATCATTACTATTACGGAAACATGGCTATCTGAGAATGTCACGCTAAAAAATTACAATATCCCAGGCTATGACTTTTTTCATGAACCACGATCAGGCTCGCAATCTAGAGGAGGAGGAGTAGGCGCATATATACGTTCAAATTTGAGAGTAAAAATATTGCCAGTAGATTCTTCGGCACTTGAGCAACAGTGGTTTGAAATTAAGATTAAAACATGCATAATTGCTGTAGGAGTCATCTACCGACCACCTAAACTTAGTTTTAGCACTTTTTTATCTGGGCTAGATGACAATCTATCATTTTTAACACCAAAATATGAATACGTATTTGTAACAGGTGACATAAATATTGATTTAAATTCGCATGGTATTTCTCAAAATGAATTTTTAACGTTAATAGCGGAATATAAATTGAATCAAATAGTTAACAAACCTACTCGAGTCACGAATTCATCTAGCTCTCTAATAGACGTTATCTGCTGTAATGATAACTTAAATATAAGTGAAATTAATGTTCAATATAATGATGATTTGAGTGATCATGCTTTCATTACGGCAATTATACCTCTGGAAGTAAATAAACCAATTCCAAGAGTTATTCAGTTCAGACCATTTAATAATTTTGATCTTGATACATACCAATTCGCATCATCTATTACACCTTGGGATATGATATTACAGTTTGTCCATGTTGATGCTATGGTAGATTGTTTTAATTTTTTAATTCTGGGCCTTTTCAATCATTTTGTTCCTTTGAAAACTAAGCGCTTCAAATATCCCCCTTCCCCATGGATTACAGATACCATTAAAGCAATGATGATAGACAGAGATAAGGCTTGTAATATTGCTAAAAAAACGAACTCTGACCGTGATATAAATTCATACAAACTATTGAGAAATACTGTATTTGAGGTAACTCAAAAAGAAAAATCTTTTTATTTCACAAATAAAATTAATAAATTTATTAATAATCCGAAAAAAATGCACGGTGAACTTAAAAAGTTTTTAGGCACTCACACTAACACAATTCCAGCTCATCTATGTGATCCAAATATAATAAATAAAGCATTCCTTGACTCTGTACCTAGTGTTTCACATAATAGTAGCATTATAAATAAGTATAACCAACCGATTTATTCTGGATGTGATTTTACAGAACTTTCTACCGAAAGCATTTTGAAAATTATTAATTCTATAGTCTCTAATGCCGTAGGTATTGATGACATATCTATTAAAATGGTAAAACTTACCCTCCCGTACTCGTTAGTTGCTATAACACATATAATAAATACTTCTTTACGCACGGGATACTTTCCAACATCGTGGAAAACTACAATTATTAAACCTCTTCCGAAAAAGACAAATGTTGACTCAGCTAAAGACTTACGACCGATTGGAATTTTGCCTGTTTTATCAAAGGTTTTGGAAAAGGCAGTAAATGAACAAATAGTTTCCTATTTTGAAAAACATTGCATTATTCCGAAATGTCAATCCGGTTTTAGAAAGTCACACAGTTCCACTACAGCGTTATTACATATTGTTGATGAAATTCTTTCTGCATCTAATAATAATATGGCTTCAATTTTGATACTATTAGACTACAGTAGAGCATTTGACTGTCTTAATATAGATATACTTCTGGCCAAATTGAAATTTTATGGTTGTTCTGATCTCGTATGCAAGTGGTTTTCTAGTTATTTTAAAGATAGATTACAAATAGTAGAAGTCTCTGGCATGAATGGAAGGCCTACAAGGTCTAGCGCTATGAAAGTTAATAGAGGTGTTATCCAAGGTTCTATACTTGGACCCATTTTGTACTCAATTTATACGGCAGATCTTCACGAATGTGTCAAAACTAGTTTAGTCCACATGTACGCAGATGATACACAGTTATTATTGAACATCAATCCATATATAAATAATGATGAAACTATCCAAAATGTTAATGATGATCTTTCTCAAATTTTTAGTTGGTCGAAGAACCATGACCTGTCATTAAATCCACAAAAATGTACTTACATAATTTTTGGTACTAGGCAACAAATGGTATCGATTGGTCAAATATGTCATAGGATTTATATAGATGGTCATTCTTTAGTTGAGTCTAAGCTAGCGAGGAACCTTGGGGTTAAGTTGGATGGGTCATTACGCTTTGAAGAACACATATCATCTGTTACTTCGAAGTGTTACGGTTTACTCAAAATGATTTATAGGTTTAGACCATTTTTGAGTGAATCAGCGCGATCTAAACTTGTGGAATCTTTGGTTCTGTCTCAATTGGATTACTGTGATATTCTTTATGGCCCCTGCCTTTATAAAAAGACTGAAAGGAAAATACAGAGGATACAAAATTCTTGTCTAAGATTTTGTTACAATATACCTCGATATTCACATATTACACCTTATTTAAATTCCAAGAATATATTAAATATGAAAAATCGCCGTGTACTTAAATTAAATAATATCACTTTCAACTTAAAATATGGTAAAATTCCCAATTATTTGGCGGATAAACTTAAATGGTCCGAAACAAATGAATCAAATTGTAGATTGAGCCGAGTTCCGCGACTAATACTGCCTAGACCACATTTGCAATCATTTAGAGGTAGCTTTCGCTTCGCAGCTTCCAAGTGTTGGAACGATATCCCACCTCCGATTAAGAATAGTACGTCTCAAAGTAAATTTAAGGCACAATGCAAGCAATGGCTTCTATCTATGCAAAAGACGCAATGTGTCTGGACAAATGTGTGTAAATAAACTTATTATATTTGATTATTAATTTGATTGTAATTTATTAAAATATATATCGCTATTTACTTATACATTTTAAATATTATTATTTTTATTCAATATGAAATATTTTCCTTTTACTAGAATAAAAAAAAAACAAACCTCTCTGTTTTAATAATGCTTGCATGTTTTTATTTTAGCCTATTGGGCGTGTAAATTGTATTCACTTTTATTATTTGGTAATTATATTTTCGTTTAACTTCTACTGCAATGACTGTAACGTTTGTGTTGGCAGCATATGTACAAGGCGTAGACTGAAAAGCAGCCTAGCTGAGACTACGACCTTTTCACCAAATCATCAAATATCATATTGTTAACTCTTTTTTTATGGTTTTGTGCCTTAATTTTGTATATGTTTCTTCTTGGTGAATAAAGTTACTTATTATTATTATTATTATTATTATTCCATCAATATATTTGATTCATCTTCGTTGCTTTTGAGGGTGTGGCATTTGTTTTCTTACTAATTAAAACTAGAGAACTTACTCAAGAATAATTTAATGGCAACTCGGTCCTTAGAGAAACCATAAACGACATTCCTGCCATACTTGGTCCTTAGCCAAATGCAGAGATTTCAGGTGTAAAATCAAGAACATTGAATAAAACTAAACAACGAGCTGACCACACCATCAAAGAGAAAATCTTATTCGTAGAAGACCCATTTTTTTCCGTTGTGGTTTTATTTGTGCCAAAAAGATACAGATTATTTCGTCAATATCGCCTGCAATAAAATACCCATACTGCTGTCCTATTGCAATAATATATATTTTCTCTAAAGTAATTTAGCAAATAAAACAATTATTATTACTCCTATTAATGAATCTGAAAATAATGAAACAACCTTCTATCAGCTGTTTTCTCCAAGATATACCTACAGTATGAAACTATTCAACAGATCTCAAAATAGCTCAAAAACAACTACATTGGCAGTTGTTCTTGTACTACAAATGTCCATGAGTGTCGGTAATCATCAAGCGCTAAAGTTTTTCCTTCAGAAAAGGAAACATGTAGACTCATTACTGTTACTACTTAAAATGTTAAAACTAACTATACATGGACTAGTGATGCGACTATGCTTCACATGTGCGCATTTTATTGATAAGTGAAGTTATATGATATAATTTATATCAAATTGCAATAAAGAATAATGTAAATTTCTATCAGTGAATAAAGTTTTAATATTTCATAATTAGATCCGGAAATTACCCTCTACGTACAAACAAACATTTTTTAAATCTTTATAATATTAGCATTGATATATGCAGCGTCTCGATGTTGTTGCTTTAAGTTAATAATATATTACTAAACAGTATTTATTTTGTTGTACAATTTAAATACATTACTATAACAAGGGTATTTTTTAAAATGAAGTAAAAGAAAAATCTGATAACTATTATGTCTAAATTAGAAATGAATTAGCAATGATTTCAATTTTAAAATATTATCAAATCAAATAACTTTACATAGAATTCTTCTGCTTTATTTTAAGCATGAGACAAACCAGACGCGTGATTTTAAATTTAAAAATAAGGAAAATTTTGAAACCACTTTTAAAGCGTGTGTCTCTGAGGATACTATAAAGCTGAGTATGCTTCTTAAAACTTATCTAGGACATAGCAAACCCTAAAAACTAACACGTTTACCGCGACTAAAGGACTGTTAGCAGCCGTAGTCTCACACACGTCACACACATTTCGTGTACAGATTAAACTGTAGAGCTATTCTCTAAAAAGAACTAAAAACTCATTTCAGAACAAAAACCTGAAATTTCAGAATATGTAATATACTACATTGACTTCACATATTATAAATACAAAGATTTAAATATAAGGATACACGTATAGTAAGACACAAATTAGATGTAGCATCGGAAAATGCAATGGAATGAAAATAAAACCGATTTCTGTCGATTTACACAACCAATAAAAAATAGATATAATAGATTCACGCATCAGAGAAAGCAAGTGCATGTAAATCGACGCGTCAAATTGACGAATATATTAGGTCATATGATATTACAAGTTATTACGTTTGTGCAAAGATCATATTCGCGTGGGAAATAAAAATTGATAATTTGGGATAGCGTACTTAATTTGGATGTGATCGGGTTTTACGAATTTTGCCGATGCGACATCTAAGTTGTGTCGTACTATAACTATGTATTGCCATCAGATACCAAGTGAATTCTTGCAGAATGGTATTACTGTCCTAGATAAACACAAATACAGTTGCAGGATCAATCAATATAGTTTTTCAATAACATAGAACAGAGAATAGTAATCACGCACACGTTCAATCTATAAGCTACTCAATTACTATACAAAATAAATTTTTTATTAAAATATCTTAGATGTTTGATGTCCAAATTAGCATCACATACCCATTACATAAAGTAATTCAGTACATACCTGAAACAAAAAATAATTCATTAATAAAATTTAAAGATTTTGTCGTTTAAAAGTAACAAAGGTGTATACCATAACATTGATGATTTATTTTCAATATTTTACATGTGATATATGAAATGAATTCTCACTTAGCCACAGATCTTACATATTTGTATATTCAATCTAAACTTATTACTATGAAATTTTGGTTGAACTAGATCCAGTTCTGTATGTCGTATTATCTTATTAATATTATGTAAGTAAAGTTTTGTTTGTCAGTACAACAAACAACTAAACCAGTTGGAATTAAACTTTCGCAATAATATAGTGTCAAGGGAGATATAAATTTAATTTAAGAATATATACATCATCGTGGGTTAAATTTCTATTGAATCCGTACGAAGCAAAGGGGTCTAGCTATTACCTTAATGACGTTTGAATTTGAATATTCATCGCTTGCAAGTCCGGCGAATAAGTTTCTGACTACGCAGATTTTTTGAATTACTTTAAAAAGATTATGCGATCATCGGGTTGGTATTGGATGGTGAAAAACAATTCGAATGAATGGTTCGAAACTTTTAAACTTTTTCATTCAAATAACAACTCAATCTAAAGTCTTCTGAGATGGGGGCCAATATCATTTTAACTTTATACATTGTTATGAATTATAACTCAAAAATATTTTATGTCATAATTTTATGTGAAATTGAAAACTTGAGAAGTATTTAGCATGTTACTTACTAGATACTCCTATCTAAAACTTCAATTACGTTGTACTTATTATAAATCATCTAATAGATAAAGACAATTCTTTACTTTATATCTTAATATATAAAAATCCAGTGTCACAATGTATGTTCCCAGTGAACTCTTCACCAACTCAACCGATATTGATGAAATTTGGCATTTATGTGTAATTTGGTCCAACTTAAGAGATAGGATAGTTTTCATTTCGATTAATGGCCTCAATGATTTATAAATAACAATAAACTGATTATCAAAGTTGATTGTTGTTATTAATTGTAAGTTACGAAAATTTCGAACAGATGGCGCCTCACATAGGATTTTTTACAGAAATCTGTCAGACCGTTTATCATTAACTTATCATAGATGGCGCTACCGTTGAATTTTAGATTTCATTTTCCACTACACGTGGTGCTGGCCATTTTTTGATCGATACTCTCTGTGACATCGCTTTTTCTGGATCATTTTTCATTTTATTTTCATTTGTTGTATATTATTTTGGATATCTATATAGCTACTAATTTACAGTTACATAATGCAGTGAAATATAAGAACAACAAAATAATAGTACAAGGAATTTATTCACATAAAATTTTCAGTAAAATGCCACCAAAAAAATCTAACCTCAACAATGCCCGTAGCAAAAAAGCTCGACAACGGCGTCTTGAAAGAGCTCACGAATCAGTCGAACAAAGAGCAGAAAAAAAATGAAGCTCAAAGAATTCGCATAGCTGATATTCGTGCGCATGAATCAAGAGAACAGCGTGATAATCGTCTCCAAGAATATTTATCGAGAACAAGAGCTGCACGTGGACAACACATAGATTCAATTAGAGAACGAGACCGAGAAAGGCAGCGAACCAGTCGTGCATTAACACGTGAATCATTTGTTCGTCTTGGGTTTAATTATGCACCAGACATTAATTACTCATCTGATCCCAATGTTACTATCGGTGCGATGAACAAAATATGCAAACATTGTCAGGCGTTAAAATTTTGAAATGAATCACCTGGCATGTGTTGTGCCTCAGGGAAAGTTGTATTATTACCACTCCCTACTCCGCCTGAACCTTTGAAATCTCTTCTTTCTAGCATTTCAAATGATTCAAAATTATTTTTGCGTAAGACACGAAAGTTTAATTCTTGCTTTCAAATGACATCATTTGGAGCTTCAAAAATTTGCGATCTCTCAACTGATGGTCGTAATTTTGAAACAACATTTAAAATACAAGGACAAGGGTACCATAAAATAGGGTCATTGATGCCAATGCCAAATGAAGATCCAAAATTTCTCCAAATCTATTTTATGGGCAGTTGTGAAGAACGTGTGACAACGCGATGCCAGTATAATTTTATTGAACAAGCAGAAGAGAGATCAATTGTAGTATCGTTAGAAATTTTTTTGGAGAACCGTAATCATCTGATTCAATTGTTTAAAAGAGTATCACCACAATTAAAAGGTGACAATTATCAAATCGTCATTAAAGCTGACAAAGTACCATCGGGAGGACACGCTGGCAGGTTCAATGCGCCAACTGTAGATGAAGTTGCGATTATTATGGTCGGTGATCC
Source organism: Vanessa cardui (assembly GCF_905220365.1). Taxonomy (NCBI): domain Eukaryota; kingdom Metazoa; phylum Arthropoda; class Insecta; order Lepidoptera; family Nymphalidae; genus Vanessa; species Vanessa cardui. Next base: position 8,895,682 of record NC_061127.1, on the reverse strand, counting down.
AGTTGACAATGCATGTCTAAAACAATCATTTTTAGGGAGAAACGTCAAAACTCTAAGATTGACAAAAAACATGCGAGTACAACTCCAAAATGATCCGGCAGCACGAGTATTTTCTCAGCAATTATTAGATATTGGAAACGGTGAAGTACAATTTTATCAAGATACCTAATGCATAAAATTACCAGAACATTTGTGTACTGTTGTTCAAACTAAAAATGAACTGATCGAAAGTGTATTCCCAGATATAATAAATAACTATCTAAATCATAATTGGCTTAGTAATCGTGCTATCATGGCAGCGAAAAATGTTGATGTAGATCTAATTGACTACCAGATACAACAACTATTACCAGGTGATTTGATGTCGTTCAAGTCAATCGACACTACTGTTGATGAAAATGAAGCAGTGAATTTTCCAATTGAATTTTTAAATTCTTTAGACACAACAAGAATGCCTCCACACAATCTTCGAATCAAAATTGGATCACCGATTATTCTTCTGCGTAATTTGAACCCCCCTAAACTATGCAACGGTACACGTTTGGTAATATAAAAAATTACCGGAAATGTTCTCGAAGCAACTATTATGACAGGAAAGTTTAAAGGAGAAATCGTTCTGTTACCACGCATTCCAATGATACCGTCAGATTCTCCAATACCATTTAAAAGACTGCAATTTCCTATTCGTTTAGCTTTCGCGATGACTATAAATAAGTCACAAGGCCAAACAATGTCTATTTGCGGCTTAGATTTAGAGAATCCATGTTTCTCCCATGGCAATTATACGTGGCCTGTTCACGTGTAGGAAGACTATCAAGTTTATTTGTGCTAACAAAAGACAGGTTGACCAAAAATATTGTACATCGACTGGCGCTTCAGTAAACTTTAATGTGATAAACTGTGATTTATTTTAATTAAAGGTTATCAGAGTATTTATAAATAAAATGAAATTAAAAATGCTATGTTAATTTGTGTTAAATTTTGTCTTTTAAATCCTTCCTTAATCACTCAGCCACAGCAACGCGTGGCCGGGTCTGCTAGTATCTCTTTATTTTCTCATACTCCTTAACCTACAGAATACTATACTGGAACAGCTTTGTTTTCCCAATAACTTTACATACATTATAAATTCAAAGTTGTAACTGTCAATTACCAATCTACTGTGTGTGACTTCTGAGACATTACAGGCATTATTTTTTAGACAACACGACCTTTTTTGAACCTGTAAGCCCGATTACTACATTTATAAGCCGAGATCAAAGAACAGTTTAAGTATAAACAAAATGAATTCTAATTGTATACCAGATAAAAACTCATGCGATGCAATAATACTGTTTTATTTTAGACAAGAAATTCATAAGCCCGGAGTTATTAAAAGTTGTCAAATTGAGTCAAACGACACAAAGTTTTCTTCAAAGGTTGTTTTAAAACCCGAAGCATCATTAAAGCATTTTTGCAAGGCTTTTACATTATTCAAGTTGTTTAGAGTTTTAGTCGACGTCCAAGTTTCATAGGAAACAGCAATTTCACTTTTAGCAGCATCACATTTAGGTGAATGAATAAAAAATACCCCATTTATAAGCAAATACAAAAGTATCTACGAAGAAAATTATATTACTCTAAATAGATACTTTTACATTTCGTATAAAGTAAATTATTGTTTTGAAAAACACGTATAATTTCATGAAACATATCACATTATCGTATACATGTATTTGCTTAAATAATTGTTCAAGTTTTACTTTAAAATCACTCATCACAATCATCAGAGCGTGTTGTGTGAACAATGGTTTAATACTTCTTCTCATATATAGCCTATTTTTACATAAAAATAAAAATCGAAATACAAAATTTATTCAAATCAATTTCTTAAATTATTTGAGACTATACCATATATGCATCATTCAATAATGAAATGATAACTTTTTTTTTTAAGTCTCTCAAAAATAATATAATTCTCCTTTATGGTACGATATATTCGTTTTCCTGCGCCCTTCGAATTTCGATACCTATTAATACGATCCCTAGAGTCGTTACTAGTAGGTATTTGTCATCTACATAAGCTTTTCACTATCGAATTCGGCAAAACATCAATTTATATCTGTCTACATATATCGTAATCCTAGTAGTAACTTTACAAACACAATACTATAAAACTACAACGAAATAAATAATATTTTTTATATTTGTGTACTTTACTTCAACTTGGTGAAAATTCGTTTATACAAAAAAACAAGGCATTCTCAATAGCACGAAGTAAACAAGAAAACCCTCAACCTTATATCTGCTCCAGTATTCTCTTTTCAAAGAGAGAATATGACCCCTGACATTTCTAAACATAAATTTTTCTCTTTGCGGTATAAAGGTCATATTTATTTGAAAATGAACAGATTTTAATGTACCCTATTGTGTCACTATTTTTTAAAGTCAAAAAGATACCTTTTAATAAAAGTGAATTCATAAATTAAGTTTTTTTTTTAATATTCTATTTGTAAATGATGGCGTAATAAACGGTTCCTAGCACTGCAAGTAGTAAGCAAACCGTCAAAGCGTCAACCATGATATATAAGATAGATTCTTGTAACTATAAATACACTAATTCACTCACTGAGTAAATAACAACACATCACTACTGATGTTTCAAGGTACAGTAATTAGTGATTGACTTAGTTAAGGGCTAAGTCAATCAAAAAAATCAGCGATTCGAATATATTTGATTTATATATCTTTACAGAAATTATACATGCCCGAAAGTAAAAACATTTAAAAAATGAAACTTAAAATAGAACATCGAAATTTGTCACACGAATTTTTCGTGTTACAAATTTATTTTTCCGATATTTATATTCGCTTTTACATATTGATTTATGAAGTACCGATTTCCTGTCCCCAATAAGCCCTTATAAATTAGAAGGCCTTGCAAAAATGTTTTACCCTTCACATATATCATTTTACGGCCAGAAACCCAAAACGTGGACCAATACTTTCAGCGATAAGCGAAGGATCCTTGGCCTAAGTCGATGCCATCATAAATCTTCATCAAAAAACACCAAACCTTGTATTTTCACAAAAGGGACTTTAGATCATCTATCTCAGTATTAGTGAAAACAGTTTTTGTACGATAAAACTAGGTGACTTAAGCTGATTGTAGGCATTTATTCCAAGACGTCAAAAGGCATGATATTTCTTTAAAATTAATTATGTATTGGACGAGCGCTCTATACTAACTTACGTTTCTTATATATAGAATTATATTTATAAATAGTTCACATAGATTTTTTTTATAATGATTTCCTATAATAATACATTCCTATATAGGAAAATAAAAACATGAAACTCAGTAGTGCATTTCTGGGTTTGAAACCGCCATGTTTGGTTTAAAATACATATATTTTAGCCTCTAGACTATCACGGGTTATATTCGAGTAGTATGAATATATAATATATTGTTATTACTATTTTAGTTGCTCTCTAGTAACTATTTGTGTCGAATATGAAATAGCTTTCGCCTGAAACAATAACTAGTTTAACTTTTCATTCTGATTACTTTACTACTTTTTGATTTAAATCCAGAATTTATTATGTAGAATATTATCATGTGTATGAAATAATCGTGGTATATTTAATTTCGAAATTTAAAACGCAGTAATGAATATATTCTCAAAATAAACATTGACTTACATTACGCCTACATGCAATAGCAAACATTCCGCAGTTTAAATTATATTATATATATATAGAGACAGAGAGAGAGAGAATATATATACATGACTTTAAGTGGCATGAAATTTCGAAAGATTTGCTAGAGCTCTTTAGAAAATTGATCTCATTCTCTTAGTATTTAATTTGAGCAAAATATCAAGACTTATAAACGTGCCTCTTTTATATTAAGTGAAAATCTTAAGATGCTTATAGCACTCACCGTATATATAATGTAAATCTAGCAAGTTTGATCCTATCTAGTCCAAACATGATTTTGAAGTCAAAACACTTCCGTCTGGACCCTTTTTGAGCCGACGTTGACTGAACTAAACTTACTAAAATCATATCCTAAGCAAACATTATGTCTTAAATAAACGTATGTACTACTAACACACACGAATAGCTTATAATTATTTGTACGCTTTCAGGAAAAAGGGTTATCATAATATTATAACTGTATCATACGTTTGTCAACAATTTCCTTGTTTTATATTTTCTCTTATTAACATGAAGTCTGGCGTCGATTTTCTCTTAAAGTATCAATGATTTTGCTTAAAATGTTATTAATGTTAAGATATGTGTTTTGTCAGTGCATGGCTGTACTGTATTGCAGTTTTAATGTAAAATCTACTGATTTAATGAATGTAGAACTTTCCAATTATTTTAGTTTATAGATTCAAAAAGTACATTGGATATATATGTTAATTTTTTACTTCTTTTATATGATATAGCTCAATATGCTGACGAAATCGAAAAGAAAATTTGTATACTTTGTCAGATACACAAAACCTTTAAATGCGAGATTTGACTCCAAAATAAAAATAGCAAACTAAACAAAATTATGAATCGCTTATAGAGAAATAACAGTAACCATTTTTGAGTTTAAAAGAAAATACAAGGACAAAGTAAAGACATCTGTAGTTTAGTTTTATCGTCACGAAATCTTACGCCCTTAACAAAATAAGAAACACATTCATTGTAAACGTTTTATGCAAATACGTATTTATAATTCATAATTCCAATCTGTGGCCTTAAAATATTACGAGATATTCAAATAAACGCGTGAAGAATTGCGTATTTTATGATGACTTATCAAATAAATCGTTTCGGTAAGAGCAAATAAATTGGTTCACAATTTATTCATATCCATAACGTCAAAATATTATATAAGGTAAAATTCTCATTTATCCGCGAGAAGTAGGGACGGATAGTTAGTCAATTAATAATATGATGGAAATGATGCAGAGATGTAAGCCGCTAGATATGCAATGCGCGAAGGAACTTAAGCTGTCAATAAAATGGTAAAAGGCTACGCGAAGTGAGCTGTAATAGGATTCCGATATAAAATGATGTTTATGTACTTTACATTTTCAATACTCTAGAATTATATAAAATAAAATACAATACGCTGCAATACGAAATATTAATAGCTATTGTCTCAAGGTCGAATAGTACAAATTATTTATTAAAACTAAATTATAAAATACCCCAATGTACCTTCGGAGTAGTTTAAAAAAAGTTTTTATATTTTAAATAAGCAAAACATAATGTATTTTTCAAATTTATTTAGATTAATTAAAAATCGTAATAACTATCAGAGTTTAATAGACTCTAGATCATATTTAAATGACCATTTCAATTTACAAAATCAGATTTTTAATGTTTGATTCACTAATTTGTCTATCGAAATTTAATATTCGTGTTTTATTACGTGAACATTTTGTGTAGATTTTACATATAAGCAGATACATATATATTAGTCTGGAAAACAAAATCAATGAAGACAATACGGTACACAACTTACCCCCAACGCACTTAAACCAGTTTTCTGTCAAAACTATCAAAACAAAAACGATTAGGACAGAGTAATGACAAATATATATAAATACATATAAGGCGCGTAGTTTTACCCGCGTTTCCGCCCTCTTGGGTCGTAGCATTTGTTTTATAGTGCTATAACCTTTCACAATGAAGGGGTCATCTAACGTTCATACAATCAAAGTTTTCAGCATCTATATATAGATGGAAAGATATAAAAGGTTTTTCGCCTCTGCTAATATACATTTTTTTATATTTTATAATATTCGTTGACGAAAAGAAAATTACAATTTTCGAAGATATTTAGGATTTAGACCTCTGGACTATTTATATTCAATTGTATTTATATTACATTTTCATCTGGACTATTGATATATGTACAGGTATTATACTATATCTAATACCAGGTAAAACAGTCAACAACATTTAAGCGCAATTCATTCGCATTTTCGAGATTCCTCTCACGTCGTTCCAATGTAACTGTTATTAACTTAACAACCTTATATTATCAAAAGTATTCATAACATTAAGGCCTATGTACATATTGAGTTATAAAAGATATAATTTTTGTAATTATTTCAGCCTTATCTTATGAAATTACACACATACATAATAGAATAATGTTTGCAAAGCACACGCATCACTAATTGCAAGAGAACCCAATTACGATCTACATTTTCATCGCATCTTCATATTTGCCAGCAATAGAGTTTCGCGAGAGCACTTTCGTATTCAAGTAGAATCCCCCTCGTCGAGGTCGACGCCCTCACACCCTACCGTCCCGAGGAGACCCTTTGAAAAACAACTACACGCCCTTAATAAGACAACTAGATATCTGATAATACTTATTTTGTTCTACTCGAGATAAATTCTTCGAGCTTGTTAGAATTTCGAAAATGTCTTCGAGATTCCATAATTTCTATACTGCTAAAGAAAAGCCTGCGCTTCGTTTATAGAGTAAAATTGCTATTAACGAAAATTGAACCTTTATCGTCGTTCAAAGTCCACGCGTTCTAACTAATGAGCTATATATCATAAAGCCCTGTTTGAAATAACTTGAAGTAACACTGAACCCACAATAATGTAACACTGGGAACAATATCATTACATAGTATAAAAAGAAAGTCGCTATCCGCTGTATAACCCTATGTATGCTCAGATCTTTAAAAATACACATTGATTCAAAAGGAAGGTTTTATGACATGCACAATATAAAATACAAATCATCTGTATTTCTCTACTTCTTGGTTTTTAAAGTATATTTAGTATCAGTATTACGTCTGCGTAAAGCCGGGGCGGGTCGCTAGTAAACTACAAATGAAAACAAAGTATAGTTCCGTGCAATGAACGCTATAATGTTTACCTTTACAAATTCAGACACAACGGATAGAACCTCTTTATATCCAAGGCCTTTTTTGGTCATATAAGTAGTTAATATTTCTTCAGAAGTCTGAATCTAGAATGGCTAGGGCCGTGACTATCAAATGGCCAATTTAATCGCCTACCAATCAATTTTATATAAAAAAAATACACAAAAAAGTTTACATATTTGTTACTTGCATTTTATTCACAGATTTTAAAAAAGAATTCTGCCTGTGTTACAGGCAGCATTTTCAATATTCTAGATTGTATTGATTTTAGTAATAAAAATATTTAACCTAAGTTAGTACCTACCAAGCTATTCATCATTCCTTTCGTACTATTAAAATAAAAATATAAAATATACTTTACAAAATGGCTTTTATAAGCACTTTAGAACCATCAATCAACAATACTAAAGTGCCTAGATTAAACGATAAGCTACCGCTTTGGAATGTAGACTTTGCCGGGACGAGCCGGCAAAAATAATCGGGATTACCCTTTCACCGATGACATTATGAAACAGATAACATACATGTAATTGTACTTTTTGTCTTTACTGGTGACAGGAATTCATTTTTGCCTAGAGGAACGAAAATGTTCTTCGCTAGAAAAATACTGCTAGAATGTTACCACCATTTCACGAGATCATTGTGTACAGAAGCATTTTTTAATTTTGATTAATATTTTTTTGTTTAAATTAAGAATTTTATTTAAACAAATCTTATATAAATTTTGTGAATTATATACTAATAAATAATCAGTACATCGTCATTCGTTCTTGGGAGGAATAACATTAAAATAGATTTAAAACAAAAGTACATTATTGGGGGCTTAAGGAAGATAATTTAAAATTTGCGACCTTCGATAACCTGGAATCTCGAATTTTCGCAGTGATACGTATAATATAATTGAATTCCAACTTTTTTGTTGTTTTTTTTTCCAAATATTTAGGTCATCTATTAGGTATTTAGGTTATAGTTTTCACGTAGCGTTGCTCATTTTTGAAATATAAAACGAGATAGTAAAGTATTAAAAGATTAAAGGTGATCATATAACAATAGCGGTAAGTTTAGTACCATTATTTAAAATGCAATACAAATACTATATTAATTAATTTAAAAAAAAACTTTGACTTCACAAATCTCTTTCGAGGTAATCATGTCTAAACAGGAAATACTTGTGTATTGAATCGAATATTCTGTTCTATGAAGTAAAAATCTCTTATTGACATTGCAAATTCAAAAACTTGGTGTTACAAGTTTATCTTTACTCTTCGTGTTTTTACAATAACCGTCTCTATCAAAGCTATCAATATCATTGAATACACATAATATTGTTATAATTGTTTTGTGATATAACCTTTAATACCCGTAAAGTATACAATAGTAAAATAATCGAACAGTATCATAGTAAGTTATCTAACACTTCTAACATATACTGGGCTGAGATTTCCTGTTAAGTTTTGAATTTAAAGTACAACTTAAATCTAAACTTATACCCTGCACTGGATACATTGAGATTACTGTTGCTGCGTTAGCTTTGAATTTTAATTTGTTACACAATATACTCTTTTATCTATTCTTCTTATTCTTGTCTTATGTGTTTGAAACCACATTTTTTTGTTAACATTTTTTTACAATAGAAATACCATTTATATATGAATGAATAGGTGTATGTAGTCTATTTCGTGTTTGAGTATGTTTGTTGACAAACAAACAACTTCAAATCGTAGCTTGAATTAAATATTCTTCGATGTTATTATCTTATGTTAAAAATTATATAAAACATATTTTAAACCGTTTCGTAACAAGCTCGAGACTGAAGTAAAACTTAAAACTGCGTCTTAGATAGCAGTGTTATATAAAAACTGAAAGAGACAACTTGACCTCGTTATAAAAGTTAGCACCAGACGGCGACAGCAGTGTTTTAAAGTTAAGTACCTAAAACCTAAAATCTTCTATACATGTTTTCAGCCGCTACTCTATCGCCCATAACCTGCTTACAATTAACAGCATTTATTACATTACAGCAACAAAGATACTCGAATTTATACTGTTATTTGGGTGGTTACTTTAAAACACATTGTATCGTACTGTACTTTTGACCTTCATGTTCAACACGAAGTTTTGTATTGTTTTGTATTAATTATAAAGTTTGATTGGTTATGTAATTTTATAGATACAAAATAACAACAACATGTAATAAATCTCCTTGCATTTCTTGCATCATAGTAAATGTTACAATCAAATATTCCCCAGCCATGCATGGTCATCATATGTTTTTTTTGCTGGAAAAACGAAAAACGATGTTGAAAGTGGGGGGGGGGTATATGGAGTACCTGAAGACATCCCACTTTGGAACAGGTTGGCCCACTATGGGCTTTCAAGCTAGAGGAGTTCCCGGGGTACAGAGAACCCCTCTACTGTCGGTGGCGTTTACAGCGGGAGAAATATGATCGTCTTATATTTTATTCCCTGTCCATAGTTATAGTCGCCGAAACATATTTTAATATTTCCTTACATCGCTGTTACCACATCCTTGGAATGTAAGATGTTATGTTATGCCTGGCTCACTCCACCCTAAAAACCCAGAACATTACAGAACTAAGCATTGCTGATTGTCCGTAGAATATATTCGTGGGTGACATTGATGATGGGAGTTGTGCAGTGAGCCAAGAACTACCAAGACCGTCTCCATTATTGGTATAACATTGGCTATCAATTAAATTACAATGTATTAATTATGGTGCTTTGCATACTAGTATCGATAACAGTGACCGCTTACCATTATGTGTTCTACTTGTTGTCTTTGCCGAATAAATTATCAATTAGTAACATTCTATAAATTTCCACTAAGACAATTAAGGAAAGAGTTTGAAGCTTATATCAACATGCACATGCGTCAATTTTTCATTCAATACATAGAGGTTTCCTCAGGATGTTTCAGTCACCGCTAAGTACAAAATGAATTATAATCACAAATAAAGTACGTGAAAAATCATTAACCCGGGTTCAAACCCGTAATCATCGGCTCCGTCGTGTTCTAACCTCCGGGCTATCATCAACATGTAACTAAATAAATGTCTCTTTTCAATGGTCTGATTCTTGATTATGATTATTATAGAGCAATAGAAGTTTTTTCTTACACTTATTACAATGATACTATAAAACTATGTATTTATATGTAACTATTATTTCTTGGATAAAAAGTAGGGCATAACTGGATGGGTATTAATATGTAAGTACTTAGTAATTATTCCACCGCCAAACATCAATAACCGTATTGGTGTGTCGATTTGAAGGGTGATTGACCCAGAGTTAAGAACAAGCACGAGGGAAATAACTCTATGGTCCCTAGGCAGCAAAATTATCGGGATAAAGAAAAGGAAGGAGTAGGTTATAACTCTTGAAGTGGCAGATAGTCAATTGGCTTCTTAAAATATAATAAAAATGTTATAAATAAAAAATTAAAATAAAACATTATTTTCTGGAAAATAGTTTCTCACGTATATCAAATTCGTCTTACAAATTCAAATAAAAATAATAATTGAATTATACTCGACTCAAGAGTCAAAGAAATATTACGTTTCTCACAAAGCAATTTTACTACGGTATGTTCAATTATATATAAAAAAAAAAAACATAATTACAATTTTTTAACAATAATAAGCAAAGCAGACTCCGTATTTATTCTTAAACTCTTTTTATTATAATTTAAATTTCCATCTAGACAACGGAGCAATAAAAAGTAAAACAAAAAAAAATAGAATATGTCTTTCCGAGTTGGCACAAACACATACATTACTTTGTATTGTCGGTACAAGAACTAACGCCCTGTTTCCTCCCGCCTGTACCTTGCATACGTCGTTATGTTTGTGCATTGTTCATTGAATTTTCAGTACTTTTTTTGTGAGCTCTAAAGAGATAGTAAATCTCTTTGAACGAAGTCAATGGCATGTTAAAGCTGAACGGCGTATCTGTTTCATCCGGATGTACGTACAGCTGAAAAGAATATAAAAAGTATTCGTTCCTTGAACGAAAATGTAATTCAAATAACTACTGCTATAAGATTTGATAATACTTAATCTAAATGATTCTGTATTAATATTATAAATATAAAAGTGACTCTGTCGGTCGCCTTTACACGACTAAACCACTTAACCGAATTTGATGAAATTTGGTGTGAAACAAATTGAAACTCCAAGAAAGAACATAGCTTACTTTATTTGTCTAACACATGACAACACCCTAAAACGCGAAGCCACGCTTGACTACTAGTTTTATATAAAAACAAATTACTAACCCGATTAATGCGAATCTTTTATATTTATATATTTCATGATCGACATAGAAACTAACGTCCAACATTCATATCTAATATGTCAAAAAAAAGAAAAGATCATCAATCATCATTTTACTGGATTATTGTAAAGCTATAGTTCACAATATGGATTTTTCATAAATTAAAATAACAAAAAACTCAGTAAATATACTCTTTTCTAGCAAATAAATCACACGCAGCAAAAATAAAAAAATACTAACAACGCTTTTTTTATCACTTTTTTTTCTTAAGAATATCGTATTAAAAATTCAATTAGGTTCGTCTCGGTAATAATAAATATCAATTATTATTTACAGATTTACACACATAACAATTATTATTATTCTTTTGAGAAGACTTTCTCAAGTCGGTTGTTCATACAATGATTCTATCAAAATGATCAATATTATTGTAAAGCCTGTTTGGATGGGTGCTATCCACTCGACAAATATTCTGCGAGCAAACAAGAATATTTAGTATTGTTGTGCTCCGATTTGACGGGTAAGTGACCAGTGTAGCTACAGGCACGAACGACATATGGGGGCATGAGGTGTTATAATTTATATCATTTTAAGTGATTGCCTATGTGGTGGCCATCTTATATATAGAATGTTCTATTTTATATTTGCCAGTCCGCCTATGTTAAGTGTATATGGCTGTAAATATGAGGTATATTTACAGCCATACCATATGAGGTATATTTACATCCAGTTTGAAAAACATACCGAAGCGAGTCTCAAGCTTCAAGATTAAATAAAAATAGTCTGAACATATCTTTATGCATACATATGTTTATATATTGTATGTATTTTGAGGGATTCAGTCTGAGCGCTTTTGAAGCGAACGCTGCAAAATATATAACAGAAACCCGATAACTTTATATGTTGGACTTAAAAATCTCTAAAATGTTTACAGAAAAGTCTGAGACTGTATATAAAAGTATATACATTACCATTAACAATTTATAATCTGAATTAGATCGCATATATGAGAAAAAATTATGTAAATTAAAAAATACTGGATAAGACAGTTCCTTTAATGATTACTATTCCTGCCTAAAGAAATTATATAGTAATCCTATTATCATTAACAATCGTTGACCTTTTAATAAGAAGGGAATAATGATCCGTCGTAACGAATATAAATTTATTAAGATGAGAAGAACAAGAGAATTAATTAACGCAAAATATTATAAATTTTGTTCGGGCGCGACAAAAACCTACATAGAATGGTCGTCGGTCACGTTCTGAAACTGGGTTACGAAATGAAAATAATTATGCGTCAAATGATTCGAGTGACGTCTATTTAAATGTCGGCCGTGGATTTGCGAACGATTAATGTATCTCTTGAAACATCCATTTCATTTGTTACAAGTTATAAGTATTCATGAATCATTAATTAAAAAAAAAAAATGTTGCCTACACACAAACTATAAAAATTATTTGTTTTAATATTATTTCAGAAAGAAACCTCATTTGTATTATAATAATTATAGATTAATTTGAAATAATAACAATTCTTAAATTTACGATTTTATACATTAGTAAATGAATAAGGGTTTGATAGTATATGCTTCACTGATAACAAATTATAAGCACAAGAGATATAGCATGTGTTATTGTGTAAAAAGGGTCATACATAATATGTTAGATCCCGATGGCGGCGAATTAACGTAAGAATTGCCTTATGTTGTAAAACTCCCTGTGTCCAAGGGCGAAGATGACCCTCAGATGTCAACAAAAGTAACGGATAAGTGTCCTCTCTTTCACTCTCTCTATCTGTCTCTTTCTCTCATCAAAATATAACGTTCCAATAGAATACGAGGTATTTTAATACAGCAGTTCTTTCACGCAACATTGCTCGATTGCTTTTATGTTTTACGTTAAATTACAATGTAGCAAATGCGAGTGGACACATTAAAGGAAGTCGTTACAGTGTTATATGGACCATCGGAATAGTCATAGTCACTCGTATAAATTTAATAGCATCTACAGTTATGAAAAGGAAACATATTTCATTTTTACGGCGTGACATTACATGTGCAACGCAAAAAGTCAGCTTCGATATGCTAAATTTCCTCTTTTTGTCAATATCTCTGTTTTGTAAAAACTAAAACGTGACCCAGTTGTATACAATAATATATACACATGCAATATTCAAACTACATGTGCTTATATAACTATACAACTCCGCATACATTGACACGTTCGTTTGAATGTTCAGTCTCAAATTAAATTCTACTAAAAGTAAGTACATGAGACAGTCTAATTATACTCAAATTATTATAAAATTACTTTTTTGTTCCATTTTGCTGTCGAAACGCTTGGCCCTAGGAGTAGTGGTGCAAAAAGCTTCATCAAAAACATAACACCTAGCCTCATTGCCCCCACTGGTGACAGGAGGGCTGGTTCGTTTTTTGCCCAGAGGATCGGAATTGCGATTCAACGGGGAAATGCTGCTAGTATTCTTGCCACCATTACACGCGGTCAAGATTTATACAGTAACTAGTTAGTTCATATTTGTATATATTTAAGCATTTAATGTTATTAATACTCTGATGATTATACTCAAACAATTTAATCTATTAGTTTTGTAACCTATAAGATCAAACTCGACGCCTATCGAATGACGAATATAAATTGGACCGTATATTCTGGTGGCAAGAAGCGAGAAGATACTCACAATCACAATAACACGCGATAGCACCGAAAAAGTATCAAGAAGATAATATTACAAGGATAAACATAATGCCTGGCGTGCCAAACGTTCTTTTCACAAAAACAACAATAATAAATAATTGAATAAAACTACTCGGTTCAGTTTTATCAAGGGACCAATCATAGGAAAAAGACTCATCGAACGAGACGCAATAAAATTAGAGTTTATCCCGAACAGTGGACGAAGTGAAAGCGACATGGGGGAGTTATTTGTATCGCTATTCGACCTACTTTTGTCCCTTTCAACCCCACGACGGAAATCTCTTGCACCCGAGCGAATGCGGTCTTTGTAGGCTTAAAGGCGACAAGTGAGAGAGCTCACACTTCAATGTAAAAACGGGCGGTAAGGAACGAATCGAGACGGATTCTGAGGAAATGGGAACGATCGATAGCAAAGACGCCGATACCCTCCTTCGGAACGGGATCACAATTAGCGGCGTTGTAATGCGGTTACCGGCTCGTGATTGACGCTCCAGGCTTATTTGAGAAGCGTATGGATATTTCTTATCTTTGACTGTCGTAACTTATAATCTACAACGCTCAAAGCCTATGTTGTAAAACTGTTAAACGTATTTCAAACAAATTTCTATATTCACTAGTATTCTATAGAAGTACTAAATCAAAAGCAGCTATTCTACATTTGATATATATATATATATATATATATATATATATATATATATATATATATATATATATATATATATATTATTTGTGCATGATATGCCTATACGTAATTATATTTATGTTATGTATGTTATGTGTGTTGTGAGTTTTAAAAACTCTTTACTAATAATGCAAAAATAAAATCGACATTTTTTGCATTAATGTTTAATAAAATCTAGCTTTAAAAAGCTGTGATTTACGACGTATTAACAGATTATTATTTTTTACACACACAAGCAGGAATTTGCATTTGCTACTATAAGTTTTGTTTAATAATAATATAAGCAACTGAAATTATGTATATATCAAATCAAATAAAATTAAGATATAATGTAGATAGTGTAAATAATATTGAATTATTTTATGGCTGGTTAATATATATAATGTATGGTTTCAGGCGGGATCTTCTTGGAATGATTTAAAACACCCTTTCAGCGTTGTGCACAAAAGCTGAGAAAGAACTTAAGAGACAAAGAGCGTGATGTCCCGAAGCAATTCGTCTAAAACTACGAGATCAAACTTCGAAGACGTTTAGACGAACTCGATTTTAGTTGTACGTGATCGAAAATCGAGCGCGACTTTAAGTGAAGGCAACTCATTGTGTATTTTGTTTTATACTTCTCCCAGATAAAATTGTTTCCGAGTAAATGTCAATAAACCTTTTAGTAATTTAATTTATATATAGAGCACAGTGAAACGGAACTACATATGTGTGTCGAAAGTGCTTAAAAGTAGAATGAAATATATTACCTTTTATAGTTTTGGTAAGGCCTGTTTTTAAATTATTTGTTACCATATTTTGACTCATCACGAAGGGTTACTTAGAATCACAAACCTAAGACAACACATTAGCGAGATTAGTTACCGGTTCCATTTCAAATGGTATCCTTCTAATTCTCTTTGATAAAGAAAAATGATTCTCACTGTAAATATACTTCAGTGATTGTGATAAATCGACGCCCTAGTCATTTTCCTGCATATCGAATTCAAAAAAACGGTTTCGAAACCATTAATATACAAATTACGTTAAATTGTGGATTATAAGAACCCAATTATACGATAATTAAAGTCAATACAGCCACAGAATATAAATATCTATATATTATAATATTTATAAAATAAGCTACATAGTTTGTCATACTGAAACATGGTCGAGTTTGATCAACATATCTGTGGTTAAATAGTAAACGCAGCTATTCTCATTAATTAGGTCAATGAGTTAAAATCAATAGAATTAAAGTGTACCCGCTAACAAATGCACTTCTAATTCGATTTAATCTGTTAAACCTGAGCGAATTGAATAGCACGGTCAATATCGAATTATTTTGGAAATGATCCCCATTTCGGGAAGATTTCGCATATTATAACATGATAAGTAGACAATCATTCTACATTATGAAAGTAATAGATCGTCTATGTAGTAATTGACACACAAATTACATGATTGAAAAACTACGTGACGTGTATAAACGTCGTTTGTATAATTTTTATAGAATCAAAGAAATTGTTTAAATCTCATTTATTTTCTTAGATTGCAATTTTATAAAATATTTTGAATAATATCCAAATATTTTATAAAATTTGTTCGAATAAAATAATTTAAGAACTTCTAAATCATAAATGTATCAATTAAAATCAAATATTCTTTGTCTTATAAATTTCGTCTGTCAAAATAGAGTTCTGTCAACAATCTAAGTGCCCTTTTAATATTCATATATTTTGTATTAAATTAGAAAAAAATACACTAATATATTTTGTAAGACGAGACTACACCTAATCACAAACACACGGATATACTTAATTGCAAGGCTTTGCCCAAATTAGCGACTTAGTTACGAGTAAGTTCCTATATCACTCTCCAGACACCGATTCGACTCTCTACAATATGATTTATTTATCTGCCACAAGTTCATATACGATTTTAGTTATTTTTATTCATGTTCTAAATATAAAATATTTATTTTAAAAATACGGGAAATGGACGTGACTTTTTTTATATGTGTTATTTATTATATATTTATATTAAGAGGCTGCTAATATTTAAAAAGTGTATCAAATGGCAATAATTGTAAATTTTAAATATATTTTTCTTAAATTATTTATATGTCAACATCACACATAACAACACACAACATGACAGTGTCACGCTACAAAAGAATTAAAACAGACGGTTCAACTTTATTATTTTAGTGGGCGTGATAGTTTTTACTAGTGTGAAAAGATTGTTTTTAAAGTACCTTTCAATTCATACTAATTACAATCCTATCCTTTAATAATTAACTTATGACTCCAAGCTATTTTCACCGTGTTATACCTGTGTTCCGCGACATAAGTCAATGTTGTAACATTTCCTATAATTTTCCTTAATGAATAGACCAAAAGTTTTGTGCTAATAGTCCGATTTAAAACTATTATTTATTAAAACTAATAAAGTCATATGATTTTTTATAATAAGAGATAGATATAAGTCGTTGACCTTTGACTCTGACGTCAATAACAATCACAATGACAATGAATATGCTGCGTGGAAACCTCACACTGTGCCTTGCATTGTCACAGGTCTATTCAACACAACGCCTCGCCCCGCACAGATTAACTAGACGAAAGGCTGCATTACGATTTGCCTATTGAATGCGTAAAAAATCGTTGGAGATATTCAAAAATACATATATACTGACAAAATTAACGTAAGGTACCAATGGGAAGGTGTCACTTGACATAACAACTAAAAAATATATATTTGTCATTATTACTCTAAAGTTCTTTGCATATTCATTATTATTATTTTGTATTGTTTGTAATTATTTTTTTGGACACGATGAGGAAATCCTATTAAAGATGTAGAGTACATACATACATTTTTTTTCTGCGACGTTTTCAAGAAAATAGGAATTAATGTAACTTAAACATAACGAAACGTTATAAAAGTGCTCTTATGAGCCTGCTTGACTAAAGAATATTTTTATTTAGTAAAATACTAAACGACGACAATATCCGTGGTCACTTTAATCTATAAATTTTAAACGATTAAAGTAATCTCGAGCGAGCAATCTTACCGTTCGTATCTCATATCTTACGTGATCTGGTTTCTTTCAGTTCAAAGTGGAGCACTCGTTTTAGTACATACACAACATCACATACGGGTATCATCATCACATACACTCACTAGTATTTCTTAGTTACAACATGAAATATACTTGTGTGATTAGTAGACCGTGCATCAGCATAATTTATATATAAAGCGAGTTTGGGTTTTCTGGTCTGAGTGTTATATAATATCCTGTTTTAAATCGAGATTTTCTTATCGTAAGCAAGACATTTGGTCACATTACTCATACATATAACCAGCTACAACTATTACCGTATAACACATAAGTAACTTTTTATACGTCTGAAGCCTTGACGATGAATTTTTTCAGTTCACGCAATAAATATGTATTTATTTTAGTAACGAAATTACAAATTATTAATAACCAACCATATTAATGTTTCTCAGCCAGTAAGCGTTTTATATTGATCACATCTTTTTCGAATATTTATACGTATATATTTTAATAACCTTAATTTAATTAATATTCAATATACGCTTTTCATAGTGAACAAATGAAAATAATGTGTTCTTTATTTAAATGTAGACGCAGTAATCCAAACAGCCAATAAAATGGCAATCTGGAAACTATAAGTTTTCTTAGTGTGAAAGTTTCAATTGTATCAGTAGGAATGTTATTCGAGAAGACTTTGCAATTTCTCAATGTGTATCTTGAATTTCTCTTGAGTTTGAAATCTCGTAATTGTTATGAAACGTATATTTAATGTACATATGTATCTACTAATTGTACTCTTGATTCGTGTATTATGTATGTGTGTGTGAAGTCGCTAATTTCATCGCTAATTTGAATTGTAATAATTATATAATATTTATACATTAAACCAGTAGCGTAATTATTAATGATGTGTTTATCTTTTATTAAAGGGACGCGGTAAATGGACCACCTGGTGATAAGTAGTCACATAGACATTGGTGCTGAAAGAAATATTAAGAATTCTCTACAACGCCGTGGCCTCTCCAACTCTATTATATCTATTGGGCCTGTAATTGCACTGACTCGCTTACCCTTCAAACCAGCACAAAGCTGAGTATTACTGTTTGGTAGTAGAATGTCTGTAGTGGGTGGAACCAACGAAGGCGCACCTACCTACCACTACGTGAAACTAAAAATCATACAAATGGTATTATAAAAAAACATTGAAAAATGACACAATGTCAATAATCAAAGACTCTGTTAGTATTATTACAAAACAAATCAAACTTAATTGTGTTTATACAAAGTCGAGATATGTCTGTACATGAATAAAATGAAAATACTTAAACATTAAATCTTGGCATTAATACCGTGCAGTATGTCCGGAATGGAGAGATCCTTTTTAAAAAGAGAAAACGTTAAAAACGTCTCCTAATACTTAAAATTTTAAAGAGAATAAATAAGTTAAAAAGTATTTAATTCGAAACGAATTTCTTTGCCAAGTTGGTTGAGCGCACGCCAAGACAAGACTTCGCTAAACGGTTGCTATCACGATTGAGGTAGAGATAGCCTTTAAAACCCCTTAAATGCTAAACGTATTCAATCTTTAAGAATAAACTTTGATTTTAAAATAGCAATTCCCCTTAACATAATTTCTCACGGCAGATTACGATTTAACTTTATTTTATCTTTATTATTCGAAATTTAAATCACTACCTTCCTCCCTAACGTTGTTTTTTTTTAAATATGTACTTTAGAAATAACGATACAAGCGGGATACAGGTATTTGTACTTTCTCCTTAAAAGTTTTGTGACCTAAACCCGACAGTGGCATCTTAAAAGCTTACTTAATTATGACTCCATCTACAAACGTGCACCTGAATAAACAATAAAAGAAATGGCTAACATTATAATAATCTGTAATTTATTTTTAACAATTAAATAATATGCAACAAATTTATTATTAATTAGCAACCCGCCTCGGCTTCACACGGCTGCAATAATATGACATCACAGTAGAAAGTTCTAAAATTATCAGTGTTTCTTAACGAATTTGTCCATGAATTATATATAAAAACCTTCTTCTCGAATCACTCTATAAATTAAATATATGGACAGAAAAAGCGCCTTTGTTTTATACTATGTAATGATGATTATATTTTTAATTCTTATTCGACCAAACTAAATTATAGGTACAAAACTTTGAATAACAATTACAGTAACATTTATAATCTGAATAACCAAAGAACATCGTATTCATTAAAGTAATTAGATTTGATAATTGTTATCAATTCGTCATATTATGGCAAAAAGTAATTGCTGTCTAACCGTTGTTGTTTCATACAACAATTTCATAAAACATGCAATTTTTTGTGCTACAAATAACACGTTCGTAATAAATATTCATTTCAGTAATAGAGTAGTAAAGCAGCCATTGGTGTGTTTGTGTTACATGTTTTTTTTTCACTCGTTCGATTGGATACTCACTCGGGCACTATTCTAGCGTAAGGTGAGATTAAAAGGCGGGTGTTCCAATGTATTTTTTTAATAACACTGACTAATATATGTATAAGGAACAATATGTTGTAGTCTGTAGTTAGTGGTGATGCTGTAAAAGCTATACTCCAATATTTATGTCTGTATGCCAAGGTCACCGAAACCATCTAGGATCAAATTATTAATAAATAAATAAATAAAATAAAAATTTTTGGCAGTATTTATTTTTAAGTAAATGAAAATTACTGAACTTTATTGCATCAAATTCCTGATTAAATAAGGTAGGTTGTAAGGGCACATTGAGGTTGCAGCGGGCAACTGGGTCGACTGGCGTTCTCAATTCGCACCCCACTACTCACGGAGATGAAAATTTATTAGTTCTTATTCCCTTCAAAATAGAGTTCGTTATTTCGGAATTTTTCATGTTTTTAAAAGTTCAACGTTCATTCACATCAGCGGAATCGATGCAGAGTTCCTAAAGGCAATAATTACAATCTTAAACAATCTAACAAATCAAAGGAACGTCTGTGAATGAACTATTTCTTTTGTATTTTTTTAAATGCGCCTTTTTTAAACTGTCAAAAGTTTAAATATAAACAGGTAAATAATAGTATATTTTATTAAATGAACGTTTTTAAGCAAAGATAATTATTAAATTGAACTGATTTTTCTTGAAATTAAATGCTACAAAGATGTTCTATTCGTAAAAGACTTAAATATGTTTAGTAAATATTAAACATAAGTATTTACTTACACTTATACATATAATAAAATTTGTGTTTCTGTTTGTACTATTAAAACTACCGCTTTTTAATAAAAGCATATGTAAGTATACATATATACACGGCACATATACCACAACATTTTATCTGCCTGTCTGTCTATTTGTTCTGGCTCATCTCTGGAACGGTTGGACCGATTTTGACGGGACTTTTACTTCTAGACAACTAATATAATACAGAGCAAATAAAAGGTTTATAAAATATAGTAAAATCTAATTAAAATTCAAACGCGCATTGAAGACTTAAATAAAATGAATGACATTTAGGGACCACGTTGAATGATGACAAGAGTGTTAGCAGCATTTTCCCGTCGAATTTCAATTTTAATTCCCTCAGCGAAAAATTAACCCCCTGTCAGCAATGGAGTCAATGAAACGGGTTTTAAATATATCATGTATAACAACGTGTATATATGAAGAGTATAAGTGTGTGTTACTGGCATTCTAACAGAGCATCGCGTCTATGATAGAGGCAGCCATATTGTTTTTGTTTAAGAAGAAATCGGAGTTTCAGAAGCGTACCGTGCAAGCGTTAATTCGCTATCTATTATGAGCAGATTGATTTAAAACTTTTGTTAGTACTTCTGTATGATGTTAATAATATGTTGTACATAATATATGTTTTTTTTAATGATTACACGTCTAGAAACGACGATGAATTTGATGAATGAATTATTTTTAATCCAATTAATTCGGTCAGAGTATTTACTGTAAAGTAGTATTACAACATTGACTTTATATATATATAAGTTTCGCAGTTATATTAAACAGTATTACAGAGGCGAAAATTCCGTATTATTGTAGCGAACTTTGAAGGAGATAGTATTTTACTTAATATAATCGCTTTAGTTTCAGTAAGCACAGGTTCTTATTATTCAGTGTTCTTAGTTTGTCTTCAAACTTCCGCCATCCATTTCAATATTCACAGCGATAGCAAGAATAATATGCACAAAGTTAGCAACTTACACTTATTTTAAAGCATTAAGAGGCAAACATCTTATTAAAGAATGTTACCCCAAACAAGAAAACTCGTATAGGTCATTAGAACTCGCTCCTAACGTCATTAGTGTTGCATTTAGACTGGAACTGTACTTCTTATCGTCTCTAGTCTGTTGTTTACGATTCCAAATGGAGATATAATATTCACAATTTTTATATAAAAGCATTTCTTTTTTTTTAATACGTTTCTTTCACTTTGGATGTGCCAATTGCCTTTTGATATATAAAATTCGCATTTCGATGCGTTGTGGCTTGGCAAATATACATTTGTGTCTGAATTTTCCGAGAAATGTTAAATGTTTACACCATACATATATTTTTATCGCGGAATATGAATGTATTGTAAAACAGAAAGAAGTCAAATTATTTCACAATAACCCGCAACAGAAATGCATTATACATTTTTTACAGTGATGAGTGAAATAATATAAATAATTTATACGCATAAAAGCTGAATAGTGCATGCAAAAAAACAAAATACATAGATATAAATGCGTTCAAAGCGAATTCCGCGCATACACCGACGACTAACCGGCAAAATTTTAGCATTTCAAAATTATTTTATTTTTTCCACTCCCTTATGCTTAATTATTGCTTTCTATTCAATTTTTGTAAACGCTCCCTAATTCAAGAGGTAAATCAGTAACAGCTCACTTATATAACAAACTCTATCGATTGCAAGCGTTTCTTCTCCTTTCGAAATCCACATCAAATTACTCATGATAGAGAAGATATAGAGAAATTGATATGAAAATTTCAGCTGTTATATTCATATGAAATTTGTTGCTAAGGTTGTTACAAACATAACAATGACATTGTATCAATAACTAAATTATTTACAAAACGACGTAAGAACATTCACTAATATCGTAAACATTTAACCAAAAATATCCTTAAAATATACATACTATACAATAAATTCTTATAAAAGTAATTACATACTCGTTTTTACATTCATATTTTCCGTAAGGCTTTAACCGTCAATTTGGGTGATAGAATTATAATGTATGTATCCGAATACGAAATGTAGCACCGATATATATAATTGGGACAATAAATACAAATTGAAATGAATCAACTGCTATCCAAATTGGAACTGTCTATTTCCCGTTCACAATGCCTTGCTTACTCCATTTATCTTCGATAACTATGAAATATCTTTCGTATTATTTAGTACTGTGAACACAGCAAGAGACACTCTATAGTAACTATGAAATTATAAAACTGTCAATACTTACGTAATTTACGAAAGTTATATACTTCTTAACTGTTTATAATCTGGCTAGATTTATATTAATATTATAAAGATTGTAAGCTGTTGAAAAAATATGGACAGCTTATATTATTGTTAATGTACAGAGCAATTTGAATTTAATTATAAATAAAGTTACCTGAACAATTGTTAAGTGAATGAGTCGAGATGGCCCAGTGGTTAGAAGGCGTGCATCTTAACCGATGATTGCGGGTTCAAACCCAGGCCAGCACCGCTGATTCATGTGCTTAATTTGTCTTTATAATTTGTCTCGGGCTCAGCGGTGAAGGAAAACATCGTGAGACAAACCTGCAAATTTCATAGAAAGAATTTCTATGAAATTTGCAGGTTTGTCTTTGTTTGCCACATGAGTATTCCACCAACGCGCATTGGAACAGCGTGGTGGAATACTTTCCAAACCTTCTCCTCAAAGGGAGAGGAGGCCTTTAGCCCAGCAGTGGGAATTTACAGGCAGTTGTTGTTGTTGTTGTTGTTATAAACAATTGTTTATTTATGTTAAAAGCTTCAAAACTCTCATTGAAATGAGAATTATGTACAATTTTTGGATGTTCATTACATAACAAATATTAATACACATAAATAAATCCATAATACAAATAAATCCATACAACAATCTAGAGTGAAATATTAATATTGAGTGTAAATATAAAGAAACTGATATGTATAGAAATTCAATGTATTCTTTTGGAATTCTACGCATGCGCAAAAAATAAAACCGGCACTCGCTTTTAATGTCCATTAAACCTATAAATTTTTACACGCCAACCCAACCATTGACAAAGTACTCGTACCAACCTTCGTAATGACAAGTGACAGGAGGTAACACCATTTTACTATATATATTGCATTAATAACATTTAAGGGGAAAATGGTCAGAGTCAATTTAAAATTCAATTTAGAAAACCTTTTTAGAAGGAACTCATCAAAACTTCAATAATAAAATGATTGCGTTCAAAGTGACACGTTATTGAAATACCTATTGTAATTATGACTGAGTAGTGAGCACTATATAATAGGTGTCGCCTATTGGTCGAAATTGACCCGATTCAACTTTAATAATAAAATAAATAAAAAATGTTTTAATTATGGCGGGTTTTTTAAAAACAAGATGAGGTACTAAAGACTAAAATATAATTAGGTAAGTAAAGATTCAAGATACAACTTTCCCATTAATCAGACTCAAAACTTACATACAAAATACCTACATGTTATGTGATAATGTGTATTCTTAGTGTTTATTGCCATTTTAACGTAAAAGTAAACCTTTTTACTTTATAAATGAGAATAATTCCATTAAATAATTCAATAATCAGTCTCATAGTTCCACTAGATAAATTGTTCGTGTACAGATCCCGAAAACATGTGCGTTGAATTCTAGATCTCGCCTATAAAAATTTATAGTCAGGGGATGGGGGTTGTCAGTGATACACTGCCGTACCTCAAAAACCATGTAATGCTATTGGGCCGGCACCTGATCCTTTCGTGACAAATTGGCGACCCATCGAAATATGAAATTGCACATATATTTGTATGCCATATTTTACAGTTCGCTGAAGCTAAAATTTATCCTGAAATATATCAATTCGTCCATTACATTTACAATATTTCGTAAACAATAAAAATAAAGAATATCTAACAAACTTAGCTCAAATCTATATTCATTAAATTGGTACACAATAAAAAAATCTCAATATAAAACGAATAAACAAAACATGAACGAATCCAAATGAAATCACAATTAAAACTGAATTGTTCAAGTTTCTGAAGTGGAAAATTAATCAATTGAACGACCTTTTTTATTCGAAATATCCCGTTCTAGGTAAATGTTGATTACGAGAAATGCTAAGGAGCGATGGTCAAGAAATAAATAACCTTCAACCGGTATTATATTGTACACGTTAATTAATTAAAAGTTTTTAATTCGATTCATAACATATCGACCCAAAATAAATTGAGTATCCACAAATTAATTGTCATTTTAAGAAATACATATATAGCTTTACTCAATTATTTCGTCAAATTGTCAGTAAGCCTTGATTCAATAAAATGATTCATAAACATAAATATCAATCAACAATCACTGCTTTTGTGAATACTTAATATTATTCAAGTGATAGCTTTTCAATACACTATGAGACTGGTCTCATGAAAAGATGAATTCACTAATCTTTACAAAACGCAATACAACAATTAGATATCAAACGCTTTTACATCGCAACTATCCAGCTTGGCTGTATCTACATCTAAAATAACGTGAATTAAAATAAAAACATATTACATAAATGAAAAAGTTACGACTGGCAAGAATCTGGCAAAAGAACTGAAACTAATACTAAAGAAAAATAAGAACATTTTTCTCTAGTTACAAAGTATGCTTTCTCAGAAAAAGTGCTTCGTTATTTTATACTAATTTTTAATCCAAACAAATGTCGAACACAGACATCAAAGTCAGTATAAGCGTTGGTTCTTTTACTCTTTTGTTACAAAGACTTTTTGTGCAGTTACGGAAATTAAAATATCGCGAATGTATTTTAACCGTACTTCAGATTATAACGATCCATTTTTTTGAAGTGAGGTTAACCTTCGGACACCATTTTCACTAACTACTCTTATGAGTTACTGTGACTTACGATGGCTAGTCAAAGAGGATCTCACATTTCTTTTTAAAAGACAAATAGTAAAGTAGAAATATTAGTAGTGCACTTGGTAGACCTTTATGTAATACCATCTGATCAGATTCGACCAGTTCACCATTTATTCTACTACTAATCACTACTCTTGGTATTGCTGTAACCAGTTCAAAGACGACAGGCACAAGGAACATAAATTCTTAGTTGTTAGTTTGGTTGCACATTGTCGATTGGACCAGTGGTGATCCCTTACCAACCTCCTTATTATACGGCATACGCTGTTGATAATCGTGTAATGTAATAATACTCTGTCTTCTATAAGACTAATGTCTTATAGAAGATTACAGAGCATAGGCTCTATTAGTAGCTATGTAGGCAACCAAGTTCAAATAAAACCCCTTTCTATAATTAAATCTCCTTTTATCAAGTAAAATTACAACGCTGTACTCAATAAAAGGGTAGCAAAACACTTCAGTGTATTAAAATATACACATCTAGAGAACAACAATATGTACCTTATTTAAATAATTAACTAAAACATAAAATTAACGTAAAGTGGTTTAAGTTTCAAAGACTTAAACAACTTTTGACCTTTTGATTCAAGTGTAACCTTTAAAGCTTCTATAATTATAGTCGTTTTATATTAGTGCTAACCTAGGTTTTAAGGGGAAAAGGGCTCACA
Organism: Vanessa cardui; assembly: GCF_905220365.1. NCBI lineage: Eukaryota > Metazoa > Arthropoda > Insecta > Lepidoptera > Nymphalidae > Vanessa > Vanessa cardui. Next base: position 8,869,213 of record NC_061127.1, on the reverse strand, counting down.
TAAAGATTAACACGACACAGTACACTCGAATCGTCATTTAACAAGGTTAAACCAGCTCGGTACGTAATATCATAATAATAAACCAATATTGGCGCTGTGAGAAATAATAACAATTCCTTGCACTACAGATACCTATGCAAAGCTAACTTTGGAAGCTAAGATGTTATGTTACTTCCACTGGGTTACTCACCCTTCAAAGTGGAATACAACAATTCTACATATTGCTCTTTAGTGATAGAATATCACATGATCGGATGATACCTACTCAGACGGTCTGCACAAAGCCCTACCACCGAGTAAATCCTTTAAACATGCACATATCATGAATATATCATATAGAAAAAATACTACTAATGTAGTAATTGATTTTCATGTTTTGCTATATACTACTGGAATTATCCAGTCTTTACGTATGTGTAGTATAACACGACTTATTGATTAATCCTTTTTTCCAATTTTAAATGGTTTGGTAAATGAACTTTAAAACTCGTTCTTTTATTTCGTTATATAATTCAAAATTAATGTTTACTCGTCCTGTTTATTATCATTCTTGATTCTTGATTCTTCAACAAAACTAGTTTAGTAGAAAAGTTGCTTTCAATTAATCGAGAGTTAATTAAAGTACTCTTTAAACAACCAGTAAACAATCGACTGTACATAATTGTTCAAAAAACAATCAATACATTGTGAAATCATACTTGGAATGATTCGAATGAAAAGAGTTATACTCGTACTAAAATATCTCGACGAGTAAGTAGAATACAAATTTAATATATTTCATAATAAAATGTATTGCACAAAGAAGTTAAACGTACGAGTATATTTTAAATGAACTCTGCATTCTCATTCATTTGATTTATCAATCGAATATAAAATCAAACAAAGAAATAATCTTCTTTGTTACAAATTGTATTTATATGTGAACAATAAATGGAATATAAATATATGTTTTATATCAAATAACAACAAACATATATACACATCTAAATGATAGATAGTTATTTATTATTTACAAAGTATTATCTTGTATTTTTAGGCAACTCTAGTCTCCACTCATGTTAAATTATAATTATAGTTCTTAGACCAGCTGGTAAGAAAATGTCATTGTCAAAATGGAACATTTACCAAAATATTTTTCCATTAGTAGACTACAATGGAAAAGTAGAAAGAATCGTAATTTTAAATATCTAGGTCATGTTGTTAAAGATAACCTCAGATATTACGAGATGGAACGCGAAAAGGACCAATATCAGAAAGATGTATCAGACATAACCAGTTCCAGTCACAATCGTGCATGAATTTGAAGATTGCGATATTGAATTTAAAATAACACTATTTCGGATATATTGTCAAACTTTTGGAAATCGCAATTGTTGGAGCAACTTTACAAAAGGCAAGCAGCGATGGTCAGCGATATAAGAGTGCAGTACAATGATGCCTACTGCATCCTAATGAAGCTACCTCGATACTGCAGCGCATCGAATGTTTTTACTTCTGGCAAGATTTCTAAATTTCGTACCACTATGATAACATTAAATGTAATTATTTTGTACAGTACACCTCAAATTATGAGACTTTTCTTATTGTGTACATTATTAAATTTTGTTTGCTACATTCAAACCAAATTAAGTAGAAATATATATTTTGTTGTTAATTCCTTCTAAAACTTCCTTAATCTGCATGGATCATATATGCATAACATAATTTAATAAATTCTTAATTGCATCGCACATCTGCCTAAAGCTATAAGTAAAGGTTGGTCTGCGACACAATGAACTTACTGTGTCTTATAAAATGAACGAAAAGGCCTCGTTCAACCCTTTTGACCTTTTCTGATGTTCGCTGACAGAGGACGATCCCAAAAGAACACTGATTAAATTTTTCTTTCAAGTTTTTGTTATTGTATTTTTTTATACATTTACTATTACACAATACCAATGTATATTAAACTCGTCTAATCTCATACAATTCTAATTGACGTATCGTTTTTTTTTTTTACAAATTTAAAGGCGAAGATTTATTAGGCATATACTTGTATACACTCATATATAATCATAGTTCACTTTTTTAACGAGTTTTATTAATAAAATAGTTCCTTTCAGAGTAAATATGGTATTTAAATTATAGAGTCATATATAATTATATATTTATACATAAGATTAATATATATATACATATATATATATATATATAACCGTAACCACGACAGCATATTTCATATTCAATTGGCATAACATATTTTTGTATTGACAACGATAAACAAATCCCCAGGAAACAGCTAGTTTGCAATAAACTTAAGCTTGTTAAAATTATGTTGCTAAGCAACGACCTTTGTTCAATTTCGAAGGCCTAATCTCTCTTAATCTCATTCAATTAATCTCTAAGTACACTCGTAGAAGTGACCTGCAACTCGTCCCGAGGGCTTTACAAATTAAAGTAAGCATTATTGTACGAGTCATTTAAATCAATATAAATTACCTCAATTGGAATCAAATATGCGTATTACTATTAGAATAAACGAGATATTAATTAAGTTTAAGAAGTAAAAGGCCGTCAAATAGAGTGCACTAAATTAAATCAATAAAAATAAATAACATGTCCTCAACAAGTAAATTTCATGTTTTATATCGTACCGTAGATTATTATTTCAAAAATATCAATAATAAAATTGCATTTTAACCTCTGCTAACAAGATCATATTTTATTGTTATTTTAGTATAAAGTGGTTGTTGTTCCATTCGTAAGATGATCTGCGAATTGCAAAATACGGGTAAAAATATGTAGCTTAGCTTGAAATTTGTGTGTGTTATTTACATTAAAAAAAACTTAACTTAACCACATGAGAAGCTGTTGGCTGACCTTATATATTTTTACGAGTTTTTTTATTCACATTTGGATTAAGTAACACAACATTATGAGGAACCTTCGTATTATTTTTGTAAAATATATTATTTAATAACAATTGACGTATTCGATACACTCAAATCGCTATGTAACGCAGTGTTGGCCTATAAATCATTATTGGACGAAACATTGAGCTGAATAGACCCGTGACACTTGTCTCCGTAATTACAGGACAAAAACAGACCTCATTCCAGCCTCACCCAAGTTTACGCACAACAAATTTTTTGGTAACGCCTAACAGAGCAAGATCAACGACCTCTTAAATTGAAAATTTGCACAGTTTTTAGAGGCAGTTAGCGCCTGACCCGTATCTGATAATTATTAAGGTTTCATTTCATTATTATTATTTTTTCTAACCTAACCAAAACAAACTGAATAAAAAAAATACACTTTTTCAAAACAAATCAATATTCACTAAAAAGCAAGAAAAATAATAGCATATTAAAAAATATTTTAGAGTTCTCACAAGTTAAAATGAATTAAAAACAGACAACTTTATTAAGATAACTTTAAAGTCGATTTACGGTTATATAATATAGTTACAATTATCCTTATATTTGGAGCCGGCTAAAAAACATACAGTCGTATTGATAAAAATTGCATGTGTAAAGACTTGTGCGTTGCACAGTTAATCTAGCCTTCACAGAACATCATAATGAGTATGACAAAATGAAATCGCATCTCAGTTAAAGATTCTCTGATGAAACGTTTTATGTTTGAAACTTCACAAGTAAATTTCACATGCTGTATAAGCATCCATTAAGAACGTATTTTTGAGAACACAACTCTCGAGAGACTGAACGGAAGTGTAATTAGGATTTGAGTAGGATACTTCCCACTGGAATTAAAAGTCTTAAAAACTAGAAATATTACAAAAACGTTCCTTTGTGTTACATAAGTAATAAGAAGGTAGTCGAAAATAAACTCTGTGAGGATAGCGTGTGAAATAACTAATGATCAACAGAAACTATTCACATATATATATACATCTGTAACAATTTTTCTTTAATCCAAAGATTAGCTGTATATAAAATTAAAGAAATTGAATAAAGAATATTTTCAAGCCCTATCTTATACAAGGAGAAACTGCTTCGTTACGTAACACGTTACGGCACTAGTCTTTTTGGCTTCAATGTTAAATAGTTACACTTATTAATAACGAATTACATACTAATTAACATCCTGATGTTGCATGAGAATAAAATAGGTAAAATATGTTTGAAACGTCATCATAGTGATGTAAAATAATCACACCTATAATCAAGACCGTCTTATTAAGATTAATTGAACAATTAACTGCCGAGTTTCATTTAAATCAATAACGCTGTCGAGCGTGCCTAGAAGTACATATAAAATTATCCTAAACGAAAGCTTTTGTCGATGGTAGTATTGTGATTGAATTATCAAAGAACATAATTATAATAAAATCTCTGTAAAATGATGAGATTTCAATATTATTATGCGTGCGCACAGGCTGACATTGAAACTACATGTTGAAGTTACTCGCTAAAACGCCAATTGAGAGTGAATTATAGTAGTAACAATAACAACTGTGATACGAAAATATATGATGAAGGTATATACCTTATCCATATCATACATATGTATAGAGTATATCTTTATATAGATCGTTTAATTTAAATACAAATTAAAGTTGTGTACGTTTAAGTTTGTGATTGACGGCTATAGTTGTGGTAAGTAGAAGAAATTACATGTATCATAATTATAAGAAATATTTTGTTGTTTATAAGTACATTAGCAAAAACAAAACATTATAATTTTATATTAATTAATTATTTGCATGCAATTAAAAACTATTTTTAATAACGCCAAAGTATAACCTCTCACGCGCTTACCTGAGTACACGCAACTTTTTATTTTAAAGGGACAAATCATAACTGAAATTTGATAGGGTAAATTTACCACAGCAAGATATTTTAATTTTTAATATATTGAATATTTCAATATATTAAAAATTAAAGTTCTTCAATATAGATTATAAACTGAATCTTTAAGATCGTACGTAGGATTCGTTCGAATAACGATAGTTTATAAAACAAATAATACTATCATCATTATTATTATCATCATAATAAACTTGTATGAGTCCATTGCTGGACATAGGCGCGCCACGAGCGCCATCTACTTTCTTCCAACCACCTTCCGTATATCATTGCTATACCATACCATAACATTATTTTTCAAAACAACACCACTTTTACACGATGACATAAACGAATACGTCGATTTTAACTTTTTTTTTTTTTTTTTTTTTTTTTATGGAATAGGTGGCAAACGAGCAGGAGGCTCACCTGATGGAAAGTGACTACCACCGCCCATGGACATCTGCAACACCAGGGGGCTTGCAGGTGCGTTGCCGGCCTTTGAGAAAGGAGTAGGCTCTTTTCTTGAAGGTTCCCATGTCGTATCGGTTCGGAAAAACCGCCGGCGACAGCTGGTTCCACAGAGTGGTTGTGCGAGGCAGAAAATGTCTAAGAAATCGCGCTGTTGTGGATTTTCGGACATCAAGATGGTGCGGGTGAAACTTAGAATTTTGACGAGATGTCCGAAGGTGAAATTCAGCAGCCGGGATTAATCCGAACAATTCCTCGGAACATTCCCCGTGAAAAATTCGGTAGAAGATGCAGAGTGATCCAACATCTCTACGCAAAGCCAAAGGATCAAGGAGATCGGAAAGGGCTTGATCGTCGATAATTCGAGCCGCTCTACGTTGGATGCGGTCAAATGGAAGGAGCTGGTACTGGGGAGCACCCGCCCAGAGGTGAGAGCAGTACTCCATGTTAGGCCGAATTTGCGCCTTGTAAAGTTTTAGGCGATGGGCCGACGTGAAGTACTGTCTCGCCTTGCTGAGCACACCGAGCTTCTTTGAAGCCAATTTGGCTTTGCCTTCCAATTGACCGCGGAACTGAACGAGGCTCGAAATATCAACGCCAAGTATTCCGATACTACCTGTAGCGGCTATCGGGATGTTCTCAAATCGTGGAGATACGACAAATGGTGTTTTTTTAGCGGTTAACGCGCAAACTTGCGTCTTTTTGGGGTTGAAATGGACTAAATTTAGCCGGCCCCAGTTCGAGACTTCGTTTAACGAAGACTCGATTTCAGACACAAGTTTGTTCCGGTTTTCTTCGACGTTTTCCCGAGAAATATTAGCGCGGCCGGTGTATAAGGTGTCAACGGTACTGTCGTCTGCATAGCAATGAATGTTCCCGATTTGCAACAAATCATTGATATGCAGAAGAAACAGAGTGGGTGATAGGACGCAGCCTTGTGGAACACCAGCATTGACGAATTTTAAGTCAGAGCATGCACCGTCGACAACGACCTTGATGCTCCGATCTGCCAAAAAGCTGGTAATCCAATTGCATAATTTCCCGGGAAGCCCATAAGAAGGAAGCTTCGAAAGAAGCGCTTTGTGCCATACGCGATCGAAGGCCTTCGCTATGTCCAAGCTGGCTGCTAATGCCTCCCCCTTGCTCTCAACTGCTTCAGCCCACCTGTGAGTAAGGTAAACTAGAAGATCACCGGCTGAGCGACCCCGACGGAAACCGTACTGGCGGTCACTAATCAGCTGATTCTCCTCTAGGTACCGCAGGAGCTGGCAGTTAATAAGGGACTCCATTATCTTGGAGAGCAAGGAGGTGATGGCTATAGGCCTATAATTGGACGGATCTGAGCGGTTGCCTTTTTTAGGGATCGGATGCACCAAAGCAGTCTTCCAGGAGTTCGGGACGACGCCTAATGCGTAGGATTGCCGGAAAAGACGCGTTAAGACCGGTGCCAACTCGGGAGCACATGTCCGTAGCACGATTGGAGGGATGCCATCGGGTCCACTCGACTTGTGAATGTCCAAGGAAAGAAGTGCTTTCCGAACTGCACTTTGCCGAAATTTAACCTCCGGCATCGTCGTATCACATCGCGGGATTGATGGAGGTGACTTTCCTTGGTCATCCAGAGTCGAGTTCGACGCGAAGAGAGACCCTAAAAGATCGGCCTTCTCCTTCGCGGTATGGGCCAATGACTCACCGTCCCTGTGCAAAGACGGAAAAGAAGGCTGACAGAAATTCCCTAGGACAGCCTTAGCGAGAGACCAGAACGCACGTGTTCCTGATGGGAAGCGCACCAGTCTCTCGCCAATTCTGCCAATGTACTTCGACTTCGCCTCAGCTATCACGTTTTTGAAGGACCTGGAGGCAGAGTTATATTCCTTTCTGAATGTGCTGGTGTTTGTATCACGAGACGCCGATGCGTTAGCCCAGTCTTGGTAGCGTTCCCATTTTCGGCGTGAAGCCGTCTTACAGAGGCGACCAAACCAGGGCTGGGACTTGCCACCAATGGGCACCGCAGAATATGGAATGAAAAGTTCCATGCCCTGAAGCACCACATCGGCGACAGAGTCAGCAACAACGCTCGGATCATCCATCGAGAAACAAACTCGCCCCCATGGGTAAGATGCAAAGAAGGACCGCATCCCATCCCAATCTGCTGACTTGTAGTGCCACACGCGACGACAGCCCGCGAAACGAGGTCGTGAGTATCGTGTAACTGGCACTGTACTCCGGACGAGACAGTGGTCCGACGAGCCCAGAGGGGGATCGACGACAATCTTATAGCCGTCCGGATGCGAAGTCAGCAGAAGGTCCAACAGGGAAGGTGTATGATCCTCCACGTCCGGTATTCGCGTTGGTGAGGTGACCAGTTGTGTCAAATCGTAAGCCAAAGCGAAGTCGAGAACAGATCTACCCGCATGATCAGTGGTGCGTGATCCAAGCCACTCTGTATGATGAGCATTGAAATCGCCCAGAATAATGATCTCTGCGGATGGAGTCTGCTGCAGCACGGAATCTGTAGCCAATTGGACGTGCTCAACCAGTCGGTCGGTTTCGGCATTACCGCTATGGGACCTATAAAGGCACGCGTAGATTCGCGGATGGTCGTCGCAGTCTACGCGCAGCCAGATAATTGATAGGTCCTGCCCTTCAAGGCTGCCGAGGCGTCGAGAGCAGATATCATCTCTGACGTAAACGCACACCCCAGCTCGTGGCACAAAAGTATGCTCCAATTTGTACCCGGGGTAAGAGAGAAAAGACGTATCGGCAGGAGAAGATATCTGGGTCTCGGTAAGAAAGAGCAAGGCCGGCTTCGCCGTCTCAAGGTGAAAGTGAACGGCATTCAAGTTGGAGTTGAGTCCCCTTATGTTGCAGAAGTCCACAGCGAGTGTGGTAGGGGTTGCCTTATGATGCCTGCTCCGCTTGCCCCGAACAGTGGCGAGCGCAAAATTGCCCCCCCCAGAATTCGGAGGGCAGCCTGGGCATCCCTGCTCAGGCGGTGTACGTCCTGAGCATGGATGCCCAGAGAGGGATTCTCCATCGCAGTCGCTGATGGTACCCTCCTGGGGTAATGTCACCAAATTCTGCACAACCATGTTTTGGGGGGAGAGGGATCGGGCCTCCGGAACTCTCACTTACCGGACGAAACGCGGTAGCATAGCTACCACTTCACGCCGATTTTAAGTGAGAGAGTGGTACTTCCCCGGGCGTGCCGGCCCATTCGACTGCAACCGAGAGGTATGCAGTGTGGCACTACCACTTTTGAAAATACCACTTTTGAACTGAATCACGAAGATGTATATTTTTATTGAATTTCAATCATAATTTACAAACAATTAAAGACATCTGCTAGTCTTCATTAGCAAAGACTTTACCAGATGTCAGAAACAGGAAAGTCAAATAAAAACACCCCGACCACGACAAACACCCCTATGGCAATTTCAAACATTTGTCTCAAACAGAGCCAAACCAGACAGCTTTGACTATAACCAGTCGCCAATGACGGCAATAAACAATAATTATTTGATTGCCGAATTGGAATAGCGGCTAACATATACAGTCCTGGCTAAATAAACAGTAGTCAAGCCTTCCTTTAATTTTTTCTTTTATAATTTTGATTTCGAATACCTGGCAATAACAACGCATGCACATTATAAAAAAACAAAACAAACAAAATATAATACAACTTAAACAGGCACGTATATGGAGATACAATGAAAAAACAAATCTTATGTAAAACCTTCATGCTTCGGAAAGCACATAAATATGTCGGTCCAGCTGAGTTGAAACAGCGTCACATTGGAAAGAGAGAAAATAGTGCTGTTTATAGTAATATCTCCCGTGTATTTAGCAATGGTCAGCAAATTAAGCAAATGAATATTCAATGAATATTCACGGTTCAAACCCAGGCATGCATGCCTGGGTTTGAATCCGCAATCATCGGTTAAGATGCAAGCGTTCTAACCACTGGGTTCTAACCATCTCGGCATAAAACATACATTGTATTGTATTATATCAGGCAGTTTTTACTGAGTTATACATCCCGAATCAACCTGTGGGGTAATTGACCGAAACTAAAAGGCGCCTCAATACCTAGACTGCGTACAATAGGCTTTATGAAAGTAATTCATTTATCTTCCTTATTCGCTTGTTTTGCTTCAGCTATTTTTTCTCTAACGTTATCAATAAATCACGCACCTTGCTTCCTTACTCAGAGTTATTTCTCTTACCTTTTACGACTAACCAATTGTGGTTACATGCTTTTTTATTAAGATGTATATTAGATACTTAATATACAAACTCTATATAATAAAAGGTGTTAAAAAGTTTCATAATATTATCTGCTTTGTTGTATACATAAAGATATAGAATTATATTTCGTTAGGTTCATAATCCCTTCGAGGAAAAGGTTGTAACATATTGTGTAACAAACTTGTAACAAGTACGAAAATAGAAAGCCTTTATAACTATTTACATATTATTTCCTTTTCTACTCTCGTTTTCCTTTTGATCTTATGTAATCAGTACAAAACTATTCCTTAATATCATGTTTCATACCCAATGTCTAAACGAACTTGTCAAAAACTCAGTTAATTCAGTAAAAAAACCCAAAGACATTTTTTTCAAATTAACGTTTTATTACAAAATAAAATAATTTTTTTTGCTATATTAGATGCGTTGACGTCTAATAAAGAAAACGAAATCTTTCACACAAACTTTTTGGTTTAAGAAAATTAATAACTGGTTCAGTTTAAGTTCACCGATACCTATGAATATTGAATAATTTATGTTAAATGGTGGGACTTTTTTGGAAATATTTTATTAAAATAACGATAATCATTATCATGTATAAATAAAACGTATAGAGTATAAATAAAACAAAGTCGCTTACGGCGGTCTCAATGTATGCTTACATGTTTAAAATAAAATACATACATCGGATATTTATGCGTTTTTTTAATAGATAGTGTGATTCGACAGAAATAATTTTGTACATGGACAATATATTAAGAAAAACTGATAATTTTGGAAGTTTCTAATATAATGTCGTAAATAAGCAAGTTATGAAGTATATTTAGTATGAGTATTGTACACCGTAACACCGTTATAAAGCCAGGACACGTCGCTAGTAATTAAATAATAAACCAATATTAAAAAGTACGCACAATATCTGACAATTTTATTTAATACTGTATAGTACCTCTAATGAAATAAATATATATTTTTAATAAAATAGTAAATAATGCTCAAAATTCATATATTACGTTATAAGAATTTCACGATCATGTTTTTCCACAGAAGTTAGACTGACAACCACCGAGGATGTGTATAAACTCTTTATAAATTATTCTCTCTTGAAACTTTAAAAATAACTTATTCAAACTTAAAATAAAACTTCTAAACTGTCTCACAACTTTAATATTTTAAAATAATGTTTTGACAACATTGCTCGAGAAGACATATAAAGGATATACATACGTGCGTTTTTCATTTTATAATACTCAAAAGATTAAAAAAATAACAAATATACATATATGTAATAATCATATATAGTGCGATTATTCGAATAACAATCGATCTTGTACTTTTTTAGGTTATTTGAAATACTTAAATCATCAACTTACTTTTCAGACATAACCTAGTTTTTGAATCTACTTCATTTTTCGCACTGATGAGATAAAAACGCACATCACAAGTATATACAAGTATTATGAATCACATATATTTAACAGTTACACGTACGTATATACAACGTTAACTCACTGGTCACTTTTTAACGTTTTTTAATGTATTTAAACTACGTTAGTTACACTCAAAACGTAACTGACACACCCAACGCTTATCTTCGTTTAATAATACAAGTGATAAGAGCGATGGGCTAGTGATAAAAATAAACTACTAAAAGTAATAATCGTTACTAGGGCCATAGCATAGTTAATAATCTAATCCTTGCTGTATAATACTTAGGACATATAATATTCTTCTCTATATTTCATAGTCTGTATCTATCGCCGATAGCGTAGTCTATTAAATTGAGGGAAAGCCTTTTTTTAATCGCGTCTTTTTATTTGGACCAAGGGGACATATTTTGCCAATGTCACGTAGGAGGGTAACTCCTGGAATATGGAATAAATAAACTTGAAACAGTGGTTGCTTATCACTAGAAAAAAAAATGATCCACTTCACTTTCATTACCTTCACTAACTCTTTACTTCACTTATAAAAGAGTACATCAATGTCAAAAAGAGATTTTAATGAACAATTCTAACATAGTTGTATGTTTTTTAATTATTATTAAAAATGTCTTCCAACAATTGTATCGATTAAAAAACAAACAGATTGCTTTGAATTGAATATGAACATTTCGTTTTCGCTTGGGTTTGAGATTGAACTACAGATATTAAGGGTACGTTTCTCATGTTTGTCTACCAATAAATTTTCATGCTAAAAGATTTTTTAAATCCTACTACGACGTAGCCATCGTTAACCCAAATGCCATCCCGTCATCAATCAAACGTTATCAATTCCACCCACGAAATATTAGGCAATTACAATACTCGCCTTTTGGCAGGCATCACGTCGTTAAACCCTTTTATCTCAACCATATCAAGGCAACATGTTTTCATTAAACACTGAAATGTTTATAAGCGATGATGTTTTACTTAAGTTGTTTTGGTTTAATAAACAATACATTTTTCTAGATCATCTAGTGTGTCCTTCGAATTAACCGTATTATTAATGGGATAAGGTAAATGGTATAAATAATCACAAATATCCACTATTTACTTACCAATCATGCGGAGGCTGAGGTCGACGACGAGCTTGCACACAACACGGGGGTTCTTGTTGCTCGCAGGGTAGCTGGAGGGCTGGAGGTGGCGGCGGCGGTGGCGTGCAAGCAAGGCGGCGCGCGGCCGCAGCTCCAACATAATCCACGTAACGAGGGGGTGGCGAACCAGCTATATCCTCGCGGCACGCGGGACCGCAACATTTGCGTGATGCTGGTGGAGGAGGCCTGCACGCCAATCCACAGTACACTGGTGGTGGTGGACGCACTGGGACCGGAGGTCGCGGCACGTACCGTTCGACGGGTACGTGGGCTGCGGGTGGCACATATCGAGGTCTTCGTGCACGCTCGACTTCTGCACTCCGACGCACCCGCCGCGGCGACGCCGAAAACCGATCCGGTATTGGCGCGGGCGGCGGCGGGCTGAGCCTTTCCGGCGGCGCCACGCTGAACGCGCCCACAGCCGGGAAGCGCTCGCAAGGGGAGCGCGCGTACTCCTCGCCCATGGCGCGCGGTCAACCGGACCCGCCGCCGCCCGCGCGCCCTTCTGTAGATATCGCGATGTTTCACATACCGGGTGACCTCTTTAGCACGCTCACTTAACTGGCGCTCCACTAGCACGCAGAAACTGCGACACAGACCCGATATCCGCATTCACTCCGAGAGCGCCATCGCGCCCCGCCGGATCGATAGCGGCGAAGCGGTGCGGCCTCAGGGAGCTCCCACCGCGAAGGCGGTGCCGCGACGCATCTTCCTTTCTGAAATATCCTGTTGGCGAGGTTTCGTTTAATTTCGTACACTTGGGCGAGGCGAAACTGCGTCCTCGAGCAAGATGGCCGCTTTCGTCATGTCCGCGAGAAGCGCGCCTGCGCTAATATCACTTTACGATGTTTGTTTTCACTAGATTTACATTTGGAACTCCTTTTTTAACACTAAACTGTTTATTGATATATGTCCATTTCACATAAGACAAAACAATTAATCAAGATATCACGTCACAGATATAGAGGTCGTCAGTAATGTCACTAAGAGGACGAGGAACATGCGTCCCGAAGCGCTCTGTGACCGAACGACAGCAGCAAGGACGCGAGTGCGCGTGTCCATAGCCCGCGGCGACGTCAGACCGGTGCGCGTATCGACGCCGCGGCTGCGCGAACTGCGCCGTGCCGCCAACCTGCAACTGTCTTCACTGTTCACCATTGAAAACTAGGTATACTACTGTAATATATCAAATATGCATTAAGTAGATGTACATAAATGAATATGTCTCGGTCCTGTTTAAGCAATTATTTTAATAGCAACTCCTTAATAATGTTATACGTATTAATAAACCTCATAAAACTAATATCTTATATATAATAGACTAATTATAGATTTTTCGTACATGGGCAGATTAATTATGTTCAGACGCACATAACCATACCATGCCATCCTCTAATAAAACATCTCGATAACATAGACAGTAGATGAAAACGACCATTCAATGAGCAAAAAAGCTTTACTCCGTTTTACCTGACTAATTGGTATATATTTCTCCAGTTCTTAGATCTGACGTTTGCAATTATCGATAAGAAGTAGTCGCCTCACGGCTAGTTGACTATAATACAGGACTGTATAAAAGCGTGTGCGCAGAGTTTTCCATAATATTCTTGCAAAAGGTGTTCACCTGGAAACTTTACAAATTTACTTTTTTTATGACATAAGTGATAAACGAGCAGGAGGCTCACCTGATGGAAAGTGACTACCATTGCCTTGCTGGAGGCTTGCAGGTGCGTTGTCGGCCTTTAAGGAAGGAGTACGCTCTTTTCTTTAAGGTTCCCATGTCGTAGCGGTTCGGAAAAATAGCCTTCGAAAGCTGATTCCACAAAGTAGTTGTGCGAGGCAAAAATGTCTAATCGTGTTGTTGTTGATTTTCGGACATCAAAGTGGTGCGGGTGAAACTGCTATTATTCCTATCGCAACTTATATTAGAAATTATTTAGTATATCCGTTAGTCTATCTTTCTTTCAGTAACAAAGCCTTTGGTATGTATCATTGACCACTCTTTATTTCAGTAAAATGTTCAAGTAAAATTTATAGATCTATAGCGTTGTCTTATTAACGTCGAGCTAAATGGAAATACTGTTCAAATTATAAAATTCGGTATGCAGATGTCATGTACAATGAAATAACACAGATTATTCATTTCAATACTGGCAATGATGCCTAATTCTGCGATTCGCTCTTCACGCTAAACCGGATGATCGGATTAAAACGAAATTCAACGAAATGCTCAAACAAACACCAAATATAACATTCGTTGGATGTCTTTAAATTCTGATAGGTATGTACATATTTTTTTTCTGTTATGTATAAAAAATATGACATCATACGTTTTAAACCACAGTACACACGTTGATCCGTAAATCAGATTAAGTGTATAAATTCGTTTTGACATGAAATAACACGCATACAACCTTTTAATCCCGGAAACTTTGACATCAGTTTAAGTTGTATTAGGTGTTAGTTTTTTTAAGTACTATTTTGTTCTACTTACAATTTACTAGCTATTATGTTCCTTATATATGAACTAAGCTATAATATAACTTGTTGTTACTGCGTTAGCGTCCGTGTTAGAGGAAGGAAATCAGACATGAGTAAGGTACTCTTTCTTTTTCTGAACCTCTAACATGTAGGCTAAATTTCGATATACTCAGTCAATTAGTCACGACAAATAAACTTTATTTCGCGTTTATTAGAAGTTTGTTAGAAACAATTCAAAGGAGTTAAAACCACAACAGATGTTAAATTATAAATTTTAAACCTTGTCAGGAAAGACGATACAGAAGTGTTAATTATATATTATTTGATTATATTGAGTTTTGTCGTTGTTCTTCAAAAAAGGATACAAAAACACTTTTAAAAACAACCTACCGAATTCCCTGTTGAACCATGTCTATAAGCTATTTTCCAAGCTCATCACAAATCGTCTCACGCTTAGACTTGACGAGTTTCAAAGCCCGGAACAGGCCGGGTCTCGAAGGATACGGGACAATAAACCGCATTCAGACTGCCACAGATTATACAGAAGACAGAGGAGTATAATCAGCCCCTGTGCTTAGCTTCGTGGAATGAGAAGATTTTTAATTCTATTGAACAAGAACTCTTCTAAATTCCTTACAACGATGTGAAATCGATTCATAAGCAGTCGGGGCCTATCCATATGCATTGAGGGGTGAGACAAGGTGGTTTCACAGCCCCTAAATTGCTGAAGACCCTAAAATATCCAGAACGGAGTTCTGAACGAAATAGTTCCAGACCATGTCTACTACGGGTATATTGTAAATATTGCAGTTACACAGTAGTTACATAGAAGAGAACGTTAGAGGACGTTAGTTACGTAAGTATTTTACGTTGAACATAGGAATATTAGTCATGTATTTTCATCACAGATATTATAAAGAACCGCATCACTTTTTTTTAATTTATAGTGTTCATATTTTTCTTTGAAACGTCCTGGAAGCCATCTCTCATTCCAAGGATTATAGTGTGTTATCATCTAAGAAATATTTATTTTTATAATATAGTTTTTAATACAAAAACCTACCTAAAAAATTAAACTTTGCAATGACTTTATTGTGAATATTTTCTGGGGTATTATTAAAAAATTCCAAAATAATTATTAAACCTTTGTAGTCGGATAACATTATTAATTACTTTAAGCGTGTTCCTAGTACTTATAGTATATTTGACCCAATTTATACAAAGTCTTTTAGATTTTTACAAATATACACTACATAATCAAGTACATATTAAGAAGCAATTGACATTTAATTAATTTACAAGATAAATTTCATATTTTATATTCTATAAAACATTTCTGCGAGAAAAAAAAAACATATTAATAAATAACATATTAGTAAATAGCCTACGAGCACACGAAACATTACCTAGCAAATATTACGTCTGGTATATCGCCAGTGGGTAATCTTCCATCTTCCATGAAAAAGATTGATCTTTATTTAGTTGTTGGGCTTTGTGCAAGCACCACTATGTAGGTTTTAATATGGCAGTCTTTCTGTAGCACTCTTTTTTATGTATTTAAACAAACAGACGGGCTCATGTGTCTTATATTGGGTAATGGTTCCCCTGCTAAAAACAGGCATTATACGAAATACGTCGCACTAATGCCAATACGCTGCCAACAATAGCAATTAAGATGCTACAACGCTTGTACCTGTAATTACATTAGCTAACTGACGCGTCAAATTTAAATAATAATGTTTTATTTTTATACAAACAGTAATGCGGATACGAAATGATATTATGTCAATTACGATTTTTCGAAATTCAAGATATAACTACAACAATAAAAGACATATTCCCTTCAAAGTGAATCATCAAAGAGACGTTTCATAAAAAACTATAAAATATTTTTAAAATAAAATGATAATGAAAGATTACTCTCAAGTACGGGCATACAATAAAACCTCCAAAGGTTAGTAACATATAAACACTATAGACTTGAAATTTAGCAAACATGTGCCTTGGTATGCTTTGTCATTCATAAAAATATGTTTTCAAAGAGAGTTACGTTGGTGTGCAAAACATTTTTTTTGTGTAAAACCTCGGTGTTGCTATTATTTGAAAGAATTAATAATGAAAATGGATTATCTAGCACAAAAATATAAATCCTCCATACAAAGTCTTAAAAGTTGTCAAACGAAACAACTTCACTAAACAAAAACTCATTCTACTGCCAAACAGCACTTAACTTCGTATTGTTGCAAATTGAGCCAGTGTAACTACAGGCACATATTTTAATGGTTAAAATTACTTACAGTGACAATGTACACCTCTGCATTACTGTACTGTAACTGTATGTATATACATACATAGAATATTATAATGCACACCTTTGAAATTTATGCCAACGTACACATACTTACTAAAACAGTTTTCTAGTTTTTGTAATTACGATCACGACCTTAGGGCCACTGTGCGGCCTGATACTGACAGAAAAACTCATTAACATTTTATTTGTATGGGAAGAGATTCGAACTCTTGATATCTGCAGCTTTATAATTTAGTAACCAGTAACATATACGTTATAGGCTATATAGATAAAGGCTGGTTTAGAAGTCAATCAAAATCAAATCAAAAGCCGCTGCTGTAAAACTTGGCATCCTATATAAGGTGAAGCGGTACTTCACACCTGAACAGTTTTACACTTTGTATTAAGCTCGGGTATATATATGTATATATATTGAAGTCACTTGTGGGATGACTTAGTTAAACTTAAGCAATTTAGACTATATAAGATATCAAATCAATCTGAATTCCTTTGACTATATTTAACACTCCCTCAACTTTTGGCTGTAGTATCACTGGCGCGTATTTTTTTTGTCATTCCCTTTTGTGCAAGATTGTGAATTGTTTATCCAGCTTCCATGTTTTTGGAACATTACAATATGGATGTCTTAAGGGAACAGTGATTTTCATCTGCTATACATTTTAGGCAGAATCACTGGTTACCCTTACCTTATTGTGGGTTATCTTTGTTAAAAAGAAAGCCTTACTCTATGTAAAGAGAAAATAATTAGTAGTTGTAATTGTAAATGTTAAATATATGATTTAACACATTCCGCGCGTTACGAGCACTATTTTGCCGTATTTGACTATCGAACTATGCGGCAATCAGTTGTCCTTGTTTTGCGCGCGGTGCGGTGTGAATTTTATAAGTTTCTGTGCATATACAAAAGAGATAAGTATATTACCGACATGCTTTCTTCAAGTACGTTTTATTTTTGTAAAAAAGAAGTACGGCATATGATGTTGCCGTAACGCACAGAACCAAAAATATTTATCACTGGTGCTATACGGCGAGTATGTTGCCGTAACCTTGACGCCGTACCGCACGGGTGAGAGGCGCGCGCGCAGCTCAGTGCGCCGTAGTGTTGTACGGCGATCGTACGTGTTGGCTGGGTAGGTAACGCTCTGACGAAATTCGAAAATAAAAATGAAACGGTCACGTAAAAAGCTGGATATGAATAAAATTGTAAAGACAGAAGGGGAACAGTCAAGAAAAAGTAAAATTCAAAGTGGTGGTGCAAATTCATCAAGTTCAAATATGTTTGGCGCTGAAAAATCAAGTCCAATTTCCTCAATGAAGAAAATTCAGGCACTGAAAACCGTTACAATTAATAAAGCCCGTAATAAATGTAATAATATTAGAACAGAAAAAGATTCCGCCCAAACTTGTAGTTCAGAGAAAGATTGCGCTCAAAAACCGATCCTGAATGATTCAAATTCAATTTTTATAAGTCCATTGACAAACAAAGAATTCCGTATTTTGGATCAGCCATCTAATGACATAAAAAAAGTTGATTCCGATTCGATATCTTTGGATAATATTTCCATGAGTAATTTGATACCACCACTCGAATCAACTTTCAACTCTGAGCTTTTGAATGAACTGCTGTCGACTCCCAGAACAAAAAACTCAAGAAAGGACTTTTCACTGTTGAATACACCAACTTCTGGAAATACTGATGGTTACATACAGGTTCACAAAACGCTATTATCATCTGCTAAACGAAAGAATGTGGTAATTACAGAATATAATGAAGTCGATTCAGATAATGATAGTGAATTCTCAACAAAAGTTTCAAAACATTTAAAAGTAAAGTCTGGTTTTAAGGACGGTGATTTTAAGCAATACACAGGCAACGAGGATTCGTTTAAAAGCAATCATGATATTGAAAACATATTGACACATCATAAAATTCCGAATATAGAAGACGAACAATCTGACGATGATCTAATTTTTGATTTAACACCCAAAAGAACACTGGTAAAAGCTGACAAAGGAAGAGCACAATCAAATCCACCTATATTAGAACAAGAGATCATCGCTGACTTAGAATCTAGAAAAGAACAGCCAGATTTAGTTGTACCTGAAGACATAGAAAATTCTGAAATGCAACCTTCTTTAGATGTTAACGTAAACATTGTGTCGTGTTCTTCCAATATATCCTCTATTGAAGATAGTAGCTCTGATTTAGAAAATGGCCACGACTCTGATACTTTTGATGAAATATATGACACTGAATCAGAATCAAACACGTCATGTATTGAAATCGAAGATAATGATAGAGAGCTAGAAGAACAATGGGCAGACATTTCTGATAGAGACCCAACAAATTTTAAACAGTATTCTTTAAAAAGCGAAGTAAATGTTCCATCAAATATACAACTGAATGAACCCATTGATTATTACAAATTATTTGTGACTAATGAAGTAATTGAAAAGATGGTGGAAAAAACGAATGACTATGCAACGGAATACTTGAATTCTTATTCTATTAAGCCTAAGTCCCGCTTGAAAAACTGGGTACCAACAACTGTTGAAGAAATTGAGAGGTTTTTGGGAGTATTAATGGTAATGGGCACCAATAAAGTACCCAATATGAACCTATATTGGAGTAAGAAGAAATGTTACAGAAACGAGTACATAGTCCAAGCAATGCCAAGAGATCGATTTTTACTCCTTCTAAAGTTTTGGCACTTTAGTGATAATGTTGATAATGGAGATAAATTATATAAAATAAGAAATGTACTCGATATTCTTATGAAAGCATTTTCCAGAATGATAAAACCAGGCAGATTTATGGTTATTGATGAAACGATGATACCGTGGAAGGGCCGGCTCAAATTCCGCCAATATATTAAGAACAAAGCCCATAAATATGGGATAAAACTGTATAAGTTATGTACACCGGAAGGTTACACTTGCTCAGTGATAATATATACCGGCAAAGATGAAGAAAAATCAGGAGCAGGTCATGCACCAGATGTTGTACTGAAGTTGATTAAAAATTTAGTAGGTGAGGGTAGAACACTTGTAGCAGACAATTTTTACACATCGGTCCCACTAGCTGAAGAATTATTGAAAAAAAAGACTTTTATTTGCGGTACTATAAGAACTAACAGGAAAGGACTGCCTAAGACAATCACAAACACAAAATTAAAGAAAGGGCAAGTTATTGGAAGCATGAATAAAAAAGGAGTCAAAATTATCAAATGGATGGATAAACGACCAGTGACAATGATAACAACAGTCAGAGAGCACAATGCTACTTTAAAAGATACTGGTAAACTGTCACGAGTATCTAAAGAGCCAATTGTGAAGCCTGCATGTGTAATAATGTACAATGAAAATAAAAAGGGCGTAGATTTCAGTGACCAAATGACAGCTTATTACTCAACACTTTTAAGAGGATTAAAATGGTATCGAAAGCTCATGATGAGCTTAATATTTGGAACGTGTTTAGTTAACGCGTGGCTTGTACACAAATTGAAAAATGTGGAGCAGTTACCATTAATATCATTGTTAGAGGTTATCATACAATCGCTTACAAAGTTACCTTTCACTGACTCCAGCAATAATGAGAATAAAAATCGTATATGTCATACTTTGAAAAAAGGTGAAAAATATAAGAAATGTCATTACTGCTACAAAGAAATGAGGAAAGAACTAACCAGCCGAGAAACTGACAAGAAGGTGAAAAGAGTACGCACCGTTTGTCAAGAATGCCAAAAACCTATGTGTTTGGAGTGCTATAACAAAGTACATTCTAATTAAAAGTTAATTAAATAATCTCTATATGTACTTAATTATTTTTGATCTCAAAGTGTAATCAATGTTCCTACTATTAATGTTTCAGTGTTAATTTTGCATGACTATAATAAATGTTATTTTAAAGTTCGAAATTGTTTTCTATTTTACAAATATTTCCCATCACTAGCGTAATTTATGCTCTATGCGGCAAGGCATTCATTTTGCCGTATAATCACCGATTTTGAAAAATGTTTATAACTTCTGAAATATTAGGTAGAAATCCTGGCGGCGACGGCAGTTTACATACAGGTATATAATCTATCGATACGTACATTTTTTTTTTAGAATCTATGGGTTTTCGTTATTTTAAGAGCCTTCGAAGTGAAGTGCTGGTACGGCAAAATACAAGCCGTAACGCATTGCTGGCTCTACAGGTACGGCAAGTATGGGAGTCGTAATGCATATGAATAAAGTTTCATATTTGCACTAACGCGCGCAATGTGTTAATAAGGCGTAACTTTTGAGTTTCACATACGTTTTCTGCGTTTGAATCAATATTCAGAACTGGGGGTAGCCTGACTTAATGTAATTCGTACGATGATTCGAACTTGACTGGTCATATACAATAAACATTTAATTATTTTATGCAAAACGCTGGCGAGGAAGCTTGAGACCAGCACAATACATATGGTTACATCAATTAATTACCTGCATGCCTTAAGTAACATATTTGTAAGACATTATTTATTATATTTTGTTTTATTGGTAAATTTATATTATATTAAAATAAAGTAGAATAAAAACGATAACAGATGTAAATTACTGGCTATATATTTCGAATAATTTTTGATTTGATTATGTACATGACTTAATCTCCTATCGAAGTGTTTAACTTGTGTCACCTAGTACGATAGTATACGAGAATGTTTTAAAGAAGCAATTAATAACGGAAAATTACATCACGATAAGCCACCTGTACGAAAAATATGACGTAGAAAGCATTTGTTATTCGTTACCCTGAGAAAGCGGTCAATGAACTATGATATTTCGTATTGGGTCCTGAAATTAAAGATATGTCCGGTGGATGTAAATGTCTTTCAAAAGATCTACAGATGATTAAATACAATCGTTTTATTGAAATATAGGATAGGTAGTTTTGTTTTTCGATAAACGTTCATAGCTACATACTCATACGATACTGCAATATTTTTAATAAGACTAAAATATAACAAAAATTAGGGTTAAATTATCCGCTTCTCTTTATTGGTGAGTGAGAATCTCAAACAGATGATATTGGCTAAAAAATGTTATTTTTAAAATCAATCAATCAATCAAAAGAGAATAACGTTCGATGATTTGGAAACTTTTCTCCTACTTTTAACCCGGACGGAGCTGAAACCGTAGCGAAAAGAATAAAATTAACTGAGGGTGGATGAAATAGGGATAACACTCGTTGATTATTCGGAACCATCTAATTTATTTTCGAATAAATTGTAAAGAACTATTGCAAATGACACTTCTTCCAAAAATAAAAGTCTACTACATGCAAGGAGCTTTGAAAAATTGCTCTAAAATTTTATACATGTAAGGCAATGTAACACACTTTAAATATTCTTATACAATACATTGTTGAATTCCGTTTATTATGGTACATACTTATAATATATGTTTCTATAAAACATTATATATATATTAAATATAATATCTAACACCACTTCAACCGTAACGATGTAGAATTCTGCAATACAAGATTCTACGTTCGTGTTGAAGAATTGAAATAAAGTGTAAAAGTAAATTCGAGAAAAATTTAGAGAGAGAATTTCTCAAAATTTTCAATTAGTGCCTAATGATTTGTATTGCTAAAAATTTTAACTACCTACGAATAAGAAGAAATTCGCTTCTAATTGTTGTATAAATTTCGTTCTTCGTTCGATGTCTTTGAGAAATATCCGATTTTAATAGTTTTTTTTTATTTATTCAATAAGCCTTGAGAGCAGTCACTGTCACCTGAGGACGTGTTAAACACTCGTGTTGACTTGTTTCATTCGTATTTATTTTAAAAGTCTATTCTATCAATCAATTCTTATCAAAATCCCTCACAACCCACTAGAAATTAAGATTCAGAAAAATTGTAATTGTGTACGTCCAGTAACCATGCAAAACTTGAATGTTTAAAAAACGTATGTTTAGCTGTGATAAATGAATTAATATACAGTTCAATTGGGAAAAAGTAAACAGCATGTGTCAAGTTACACATTATAGTGTTAACATAATATTTACTTTTGCCAGTTAATATGTTCAAAGCTGAAATTAAAAAAGCATTAAGTGATGAACTTTATACAAACGCTTTATTTAACAAAAAAGTAATTATGTCGTGAGCTGAGTATTTTATGATTGTATGAAATAATTAAATAATCTATCTTATTTTATTATTACAAATTAAAAATGATTCCATATTAAATATTTTCCATCAATATTTCAGGATATTTTTAAACCTCATAATAAACATTTTTAAAAATAAATTAGATTTATTGTTCGTGTTATATTTGTATTAAGTTTCAGAACTATTTACGGCTTAAAATGTATATATTTCATTAAATTATTTTGGTCAGATATATTATACACAAAAAGGAAAGGGTAAAATATTAGACCGGCTTAGGTATAATCCTTCTTATAATGATACATTTTTGGTAGAGAATCAATGCCAAATGGAACATCCCCCGGGGCTTGTAAAACCCTAACAGGGTTTGGTTCAATCACGCACGCTCCCAGTACCTACTCGTGTTATTATAATGACATTTAGCCCAATTGAATGGAGAATCCCCATTTGCTAGATTTACTACGAGCTTAGCTGACAAAGAACATTAAAAGGTTCTAAATGTACAATCATAATTTTGTACTAAAATAATTTAATACGGACTGTGCTGGGGATTTCGCAAAATATGACATTTGACAACATATATACAATAAGAATACTTTTTTGAACATTATTAAATAATTTTTCAAAATAAAATTAAAGTTATTAATATATTTTTAAACATATTTTCATGTCGCATATACGATTTGATACGATATGTATTTACGAATAGAGCGTTAAAAGAAATCTTTTTGGTAGATAGCAATTCCAAGCCAATAATCAAGAGCTGAGATGGCCCAGTGGCTAGAACGCGTGCATCTTAACCGAGTAATGCGGGTTCAAAGCCAGGCAAGCACCACTAGAAATATGTGCTTAATTTGTGTTTATAATTCATCTCGTGCTCGGCGGTGAAGGATATTACAGCGAGGAAACCTGCATGTGTCTAATTTCATCAAAATTCTGCCACATGTGCATTCACCAACCACCAATCGGCATTGGAACAGCGTGGTGGAATATGTTCCAAACCCTCTCCTTAATAGAAGAGGAGGCCTTATCTCATACTGGGAAATGTAGAGGCTGTTACTACCTAATCAAGAAGACTTAATTCATATAGAGACAGATTGCCTTTCGGTACTGTTCGGTGCTAAATTCCTTTTTATCTCATGTGAAAACCTAATTTTACATAAAGTTATCAAACAATGACGTTCGGTCCGGGCGCTGCAGCCGGAGTACGACAATCAAATAAGAGTTAATGAACGTAACATGTGAACCAGTTATCTCGTTCACAATTTTTACTCGATTAAAACAAGGACATTATACGTTATCCTCTTTCAAAAATTTTAAGCTATTCGACGGGGAAATTATTCTAACATTCTTTCTCAATTCGCAATCACGATTTTGATTTCTATGTTATGATTATGTAAATAAATTAAATTAGTAGAAATTATTGAAAAGAATTTTTTTAATTCACGTTCAGATGACCAGTTGGCTGGATCATGTGACTCTTAACCGCAGATGGTTGGTAATGAACGTTGAATTATTTTTGAAATCAATTCATTCATTTGTGTATATTAAAGCCCTAATCTTCTATTCAAAAGAAATGGAGCTCTTAGCACAACCGTGGGACATTTACAGGCTCTTTTTAGTATTTGAGTTAAAGACTATTTGGGTATATTTTATATTAAAAGAATTTTTTGATATATTAGATAACAACAACAATAACTTCAAACCTATTTCTTTCCGGTTCGGACGCCCACTCATTTTTGTTCTTGTTCTTTAATCATTCAATCTCATTACATTTTTTATGGATTAATCAAATATAAATAAGATTAATTAATGTTCTTTTGGATTTTTTAAATTTTCATTTCCCCAATTTAATATTAGTAAATGATTACAAAGACTTATTAAGTTTTTTGTGATACAAAACAAATTCGTTTTATTATAATGTTTGCGATTAATGATTACACGCTTAGAAAATAAATTCAAACTCCGCATCAGTATCTTCAAGATGATTACCCAATTAGTATAATAGAGCACATTCAAACGAATGTAGACACCTGTCTACAAATCTCATTATGTTCCCTCAGTGCCAGCAAACTCTATTATTATATTAATGTCAACTTACGTAACTCACCCATAGCGACTAATTTATTGATAAATTGAAGTCACCGACATTCATTTCGTAACTTAACAAAATAAAATTAAATGGTACTTATACCAAGTATATAATCTCACTTTTTCAAATTGTTATCCTAAGTGTAGTAAAGTTTGTAAAAATATAATCTACATTCATGTTATAAATGGGAAAGAAACTCTGTCTGTCTGTCTGTCTGTCGCTCCTTCACGACCAAACCGCTGAATTGAATTACATTAAATTTGATATGAAGCAAACTTGAAATCCAAGAAAGGGCATAGACTTCCCTTGTTTAACCTAACACATAACAACTAATAAGAAATATTTGAATTCAACATTCTGTGCAAATAAAAAATGTTAACGAAACATGTTACATTAGTTGACAATAACGTTATTGTAACTCAAGAAATAGAACAAAAAGTATAATAAGGCGGTGGAAACTTACTAAAGAAAAAGAAAAATTGAAAACCTAACGTAATATCCTCTCTACTTCAGGTTAAAAAGGAAAAAAAAAAAACAGAATAAAGATAAGCTTCCTTTGTCACTCCAAAGAATGAAAATGGAAGCCATTGCTAAGGAATATGCCCGAATAATGACGGAATATGTGTATGGTAAACGTCACACACACGCGGCATTTATTTTACTGTTGAATTGTAATAAATAGTATTTTCAATTTCGTTTCCCACTTTATGTAATATATTGTCACGAAACTCTAATGGCACTGCTTTTATATGATCTATTTAAAGCTTACTTCATAGTCTGTCTCTCGGCACAAATCAATGGTACAAATGAAAAAAATTGCGTTTCAAAAAATAAACGACCCAGCACTTATACAGGCTTTGATGTCACTGTTCGATGTCATTTAATTTTTATCCGACATATCGCTGATTACTGGTACCGGTGTTCTGAATGATGATAAAACGTAAAACGTACTTTTGGGACTAAGAAATTAAGTAAATATTTTTATTTTCTTACGTAAATTGAACCTTAATTTATCAGTTGTTTCTATTGAAGCTTTGAAACTATGATGGGTTGGAGTTGGCTTCTTGAATGACAAATTGTTGGGAGCACACAATTAGCATTTATCCCTTAGACCAAATATGCTCCTACTAGATTAGTACTACCAAGGTCGCAGACGCGATCGCAGCCAAAGACTTGGGAGGTGAGGGTTTTTAATCATTAAATTAATTGCACAAAAAATAATTGAGAAAAAAATAATTTACGCAAATGTATCTTTTTGAATTTACTTTGTTTAAAAAAATGTCAATTTGACGTATACCATTACCCCGATGTCCGACTTAAAACAAATGGCATGCCAACCAAACAGCTTAGGATTAAGCTGTTTGGTTGGCATGCCATTTGTATGGAGATACAGATCACAACTGGGGCCATAACGCTGATTCAACAGGGCCATTCGCAGCGTTCTGTAGCTCTGCAGCTGGGTTTTTCACAGCGAGCAATCCAGAATGCTTGGATTAGGATTCAAGTGACTGGGAGAGTTACCAGAAGACCAGGATCAGGCAAGAGTCGAGCAACCACAGCACAGGAAGACCGCTACATACGGTTAACTGCGCGCAAAGAGCGAGTCGTCACCGCCCGCTCCTCACAAAACCGCTTGCGCCAAGCGACGGGCACCCGCGTGAGTGACCAAACAATTAGGAATCGGTTGCATGAAGACCAACAGTTCTCTAGACGACGAGTAGTGCGAATTCCACTGACATCCACGCATCGTGCAAGGCGATTAACGTTCGCGAGACAGCACTAGGCCTGGAACATCTATGACTGGAGCAAGGTATTGTTCACAGATGAATCCAAAGTGAATTTCTTTTGTGATGGTCGTCGCATTAGAGTTTGAAGAAGAGAAGGAGAGCAATTTTCCGATGCTTGCATCCACGAAAGTGACAGATTCGGGGGTCCTAAAGTAATGGTGTGGGGCGGAATCTCACTATCAGGTGGAACCGAGCTCGTAATTCTGAACGAAGGCACGGTGACGGCTCAACGGTACATTGAGCAGGTCATAAGACCCCACGTGGTGACATTTACACAAAGAATTGGTGCAGGATACCAATTAATGCATGAAAATCCCCACTCTCATACAGCTAGAGCTACTGTCGAGCAGTAGAAGAAGCTGGTGTACGGGTGCTGCCGTGGCCCGCCAGTAGCCCGGACCTTAACCCTATTGCGCACATGTGGGATGTGTTAAAAAGAAGCGTTCGTGACACAAATCCAGCGGTAACTAACTAACGACAGCTCATCAACGTGCTAAAGACAAGCTGGGACCAAATCCCACAGGAGACAATACGACACCTGGTGGAGAGTATACCTTCGAGGCTTGAATAATGTCTTCGAAAAAGGGGAGGACAAACACGTTACTGAAAAAATTAACATTTCAACAAACCTTCAGTTTTTTTTTTAAATTGGACACTTTTTACACATTGTGTATTTTAGGTTAAAAAGTCGATTTTTCTAAAAAAAAAGATAGTGATGCTAATTTTAGAGGAAAAAAACAATATCTGCTGCTCTTTACATTAAAAATTGATTAAATAATTTAATCTAATCATTTGCATATCCCTAAACCCCATATTTTTTTTAACCCACTACAAAAACATGGTGGCCCTTATTTTGTTTTGACTAGTATATTATGATAGATATGATATATTCTCTAGTACATGCATCAGCTCTCATTGCTCAGAAATGTTTCACAACATAGAACATTAAATGCCATGGCATATTGGAGTCTTTCAAGAACGTTAAACTGTTGTTGCATCTGAAATAAAGAACTGCACCTAAAGCAAAGAGAAATGAGAACTGAGACATGTATTTGCGCACCCACTTGTGTCCTTCTTTAACATTGGTCACCGTGAATGAAATCGTTCATTTGTTCATGATCATTCGACCATCGTTGTTTTTCAGTGAGTAATGATTTTATATAACAGATGGGAGCTCAATTTCTCGCTAGCAGGTAATAAAGAAATACTATTCAGCAAGAATAGTATTTCGTATATAATATTATTCAATAACGATATATAATACGAAGTAGTTATAACCAGTTATATGTATTGCAATTTTTTTTATTAATTTTGTTCTAAAATCGTAATATTTTTATATGCTATGAAGAGTATTATTGGTATATTTTAAAAATAGATTTTATCTGCCCGACTCGAGTGAAATACAAATTATATATAATTCCATCAAGAGACCCTATTCTACGATATATAAATATAAATGTACACAACAATAACGTAATTGAAAAAATAACTACAACCTCTTTTTTGATGGCCTATACGTAAAAAGTAAATCGGATTCTATGTTCTAAATATAAAGTAGGTTAGGTAGGTAGGCTTACTATTACATTCACAAATAAAACAATAATAATAATAAAAATATTTATCATCAAAATACGTATTTAAGATATATTTAGTAAATAATAAATATTTAGTGACATGTTACTAAAGGTTGTACGTTTAAAAATACATTTCATATCAATTTCGCACATATACGTTTTCGTTTCATCCATTTTCTTTGCTCGTTCTTCTAATAAAGGATTTTTCCTCAGTTGGCTCAATTTGGCCTTATCTCATTGAGACATAACTTACGTCAGTTCACACTTTATTTCTTTCGCTTTGAAGCGAAATAGTAATATTATATGGAGAACGATATAAGAAAAACAAACGTCTCGAATACCTTTTTTTGTTAATTTAATGAAAAGTCTTACTTACATAAGATGGAAATATACAGAGATGAAAAAATATTATTAAAAACGTAGGACTAATTAAAACGAGAAGCAAATTATATTAAACTAATATTAATAGACATAAAAAATAGTAAGATTTTTTTCCATATTAGTGGTATCGTGATTATGAAATGTTTTATGTATATATTATACTTATGTACTCGTAAGATAAATACATGCATGACTTACAACTCCAACACGACACAAAATATATATTTTAAATCAACAATTAATAAAAAAACAATTAAATTTAACTAATACTAAACTATACGGATAAATATTTTTAATACATAAATCACAAGGAATTATTATTATTTATGGACCTACATCACTGTCAACATCAATTATAAAAACATTATTAATGTTAATTCACAAAACTGGGTGAGAATTAAGTTGATAATCAATCATCTTAGCGTTGAATTCTTATTATAACTATTGGGTGGTGAAGCAGTATGCGAAGGGTGTGAATATTGCGGCTCAGAACAGTCGTCCCACAACCACCAAACTGTTACTAAAATTTCAACATTTATCAATAATAATGATATAAACGGAACTGACATTTTACTAATAAGTGTTTTAATTCCACCCTTCGCAACAATCAGAGGTTTTACAATACCATTTATAACGACGTCTTTGAATCCTTTCATAATTAAATTATTTGAACCAGACCCGAGTAAAGCGAACACTAATTCCATTAGACCGCTCATTTTACTTGACATCTTCGTTGTTACCGACTCCATCAGATTTAATTTAGATGAAGCCTTGTTTGTTGGCTGAGGTTCAATCGTCGTAGGCGGCTCATATATCGATGCTGATTCTTGAAACGGTTTAGACATCCAAAAATGATGTTTTCGTCTCGGATATTCGTTAAAAGAAGAAATATTTTGTTGATTTGCAGAAGCTCCATACCTCGCTTGTAAATTACGTTGTTCCGGTAATCCATTCATTGCATAGAAAAAGTCGTTAAAAGAGAAATCTGAATTTTTCGTTTGGGGTTTTTCTACATTTGGCACTGGCTGTGATTGCATCGCGCTGGTGTGAATTATCTGTTGCCGAGTCACATGATTCGAATGCGGTGAAATATTTGAATTTGGAAACGATAATGTATTGGCTCTGATATCGCTTGGCACACTTCGGAATTCGAAAGGCGGATAGGACTTCACTGACTCTCCTGTTGTGAAATGTAAACACAAATAACAGTGCATCACGACAACTTGTAACGTCAAAAAATACATCTCAATATTAATAATCTAAAGAACAATTTAACTCTGTATCGCATCGTTTAATGAAAGTTATGAAATAAATACGATGTGAATTCAGGGAAATGAATATGACCTACATAACTATGAAATATATATAAATTTAAACAACATTGTACGAAGGTATTAATTTAATAAAATATAATGTTTCAATACTCTTTCCTCACTTTTAAAATTATTAATTTTATTTCATATTACATTTGGAGTTTAAATCAATACATGTGTTAAAATACTACATAAATAGGTTAAGGATTTCGTTTACCTTTTAGTGTTGTTTGTAAAATAAAAATATTATTAAATTTTATGTATAAATAGACCATAAATATGAAAATACATAAAATTGTTGGGCTGATAAACATCATTGCAATATACATATAAAAAAATGTTAAAGCAAGTAGCGTGTAAGTGTTAGTTAATAATCACTGCGCTACGTCAGCTTATGTCGCCTCCAGAGTTGCAGTCCATTGACATACATTCCGCGACCTTGTCCCCAGCGAGAATGCTTAAAAGTGTTTTAGCGATGAAGTCGTCCTCATCTACGTCATCGATTATAGAGAACGTCATAGCCGCACCGAAATTACTGCCCCAGCCGCTATTTGACGATCTTTGTATAACACACGCGAGTCTCTCCGAACAATCCATGACCATTCGAGATTTATTTTTCTTCTTTTTCTTTTTTAAATACTTCATCATTTTAGATATCACAGGCCACAGTAATAGGGCTTTCAAGCCCATTTTTCCGAGCACCATAAGTATCAGAGGAAACAGGAACAGTTTGCCAGCCAGTAACTTCATTAAAGCAATGACAGCCGCTGACAACATTATTTTTGCCGCACTACCCAATATACTGGCGAACGATGCTAGGGTATCAGTCTTTGGACATGACGTAAGGTAGCCAGAATCGGAATATGCTTTACGAATTGGGTCCGAGTAGTAATTCGAAGCACTTGTAAATAAATCTAGGAATGGTATTGGTGGTGACTGCGGTGTCACTGTACTCAAACCTTGATCATGAGCGGCTGTCTTTGTAACAGCATAAAAAAGAACAACAACTGCGAACATGACGAAATAAACTGTTCCGCTTCAGACACTTCATCTCATTTAAAACGTTCGATATAAAATTGAAATTTCATGTTTGATGAACTACAACTAAAAACTACGCCCGTATAATTCATATAACGGTATGAATCAGTCGGTTAATTGGTTTTGGGATCATGACCGAAAAAGTGAAAACGCGGTATAACATCTAAAGACTTATTTTCGTTTTAAATTTAATTTACCACTGAACAGTGAATAAATGTATTGTGTACTTCATAATTTGAATTAAGAACTTAACATTTGTCGCCCATTTAAAATATTGTCTATTCTTTGATTATGGTATAAGATAGAACACATATATGTATTTGTAGTTTAAAAGTGGATTGAATAACTATTTATATTATTATAAATAAATTAAAGATAAAACCTAATTATAAATCCTTTTTATCGTAATTAATAATAATATAATAAATAAACATTAATTTAATAAAACGAACTACATTTTTGTGCAAAACAAGATCTTTGTTACATGAAAATAAAAAAAAAACAAATGCGCGGGAATATAAATATTTGTCTTGTTAATATCTACTAAGAATCGAACTGTTTCCACCATTTGTTAAATTTAGTGAGTTTAGAGTTCGGGGATGAAGTGTTATTGTAAAAAAATCCCCGATAGTTATATTATATCCGAAAAGAACTTCGTGCCGCCATGGTGTTCTTCAGGTTGGTTTTTCATATTATATAAGAACGAAATATGTGCGAGATAATATAAAATTATAAATTGTTAAATCTAGCTGAAGCTGCCTATTCCATAACAATAAGATTATTCTGATCACAAACTACTGTCAAACAAACAATGTTATATATTCTAGGTATCTAATAAAATATATCTTTTGAATATGACATCAATTTGACCCACAAATTATTTAGAAGCAAAGTAGTGCTCGGTCAGCATCACGGTGACCCAGTAACTTATTTGCAATTCCACTAAATAAACAACCGGCTAAGAATATTTCATGAGTTGTTCGACTGCTAAACTAGTATTCGTCCGTACTTTATGCTTTGTATAATACATAATTCAAAAGCGAATGCGTCATGCGTATATTTAATAAAACTTTATATGTATATTCGTATAAAAACATTTAATTTCAGTAATAGTTTATTTACTACAGCATTCGCGTGTTAGAATGATCGAATCCCTTATATATTTTACGGTTACCAATTTTTTGTAGCTTCACTTTAAATGTCTCACTGACATTTCAAAAATAGAACATAATCGCCATTTTTGTTTTAAATTATGAGTCGTAATTTCGTTCACACTAATTTGAGAAAGTTGTGTACAATTATTATCTACGTATTTAAATTTATATAGCAAAAAAACTTCTTTGAGATGACCTGAAAATATTAGTATTTCATTTCTTTTTCAATAGCTGAAAGATCTGAAATGATCAAGTGGTTGGAACTATCTTAAATGATCGCTGAGTTAACTTCGCTCAAGCATTATTAAGTATTCATGTGCTTAATATGTTTTGTGACTCATCTCTTGCTGGGTTGATGAGGGACAGAATCTACATATGTTGAATAAAATGTTCAACTTGTTTACGACCAACCTATACTTGAGTAGCGTGGTGGAATAAGCTCCAAGCATTATTATTGAGAGCCGCATTTGATTGTTTTTTTATGGTTTATTTTTTATTATTTGTCATTTATGTAAATGTGTCCAGTTTTTTAAGCGGAATCAAATATAAATATATGTATTTGTATATTAAACTTTTTATTATATACAATATCCGACCTTGGTTTTGCCTGAGTGAATTATTATCCCTAAAAACGTTTCTACAAAAATGCAATAAGGTTGACTTTGTAGTAATAAAAGGTGAAAGCGTAACAAACTAACAAATAATCAAACTCAATTATTTGGGACGTAAATATAAATTTTAAAAAGGTACAATTCATTCGATTTTAATTGATATACGTGTATAAATATATTTGTCGTTTATTATAACTGTGTCCGTTCCTAATTTGAGCGACCTAAAAACCAAATAGCTTGCATAATGCAATTGGAGCGTGCTGCCACCTGCAATGACGAGAGAGTACAAAATATTAAATGAGCCCGAAGCCTCATTGCTGTCGTGGAAGTGCAACTACGTAAAATACAACTAATTAAATCATGCTGCCAGATAGAATTAGCTAAATAAGCGAAAACGCAGCACTTTTGATTTTGCGAATACGTTGTTGATTAAAACGTTAATTGTATGTTACTTAGTTTAGCTTCTAGTTTAGGTATTTAATATCGCAGAAAATACTTTCGTAGGATATTAGACAGCAAGTATATATAGTCAACTGTTGCAAATAGGGTTCGGAATGTCTTAATGAACATATATTAAAATTATTTTGACTACTATGTTTCTATTAATAGTATATTTTATCATATTTATATTCTGCGTCATATAGTTATTAGCAGGTATATTTTGGTGTTAATAAATTCTATGGTGAAACCAAAACTTTCAATTGTCAAATACTTACTTACGATAAGTATTGAGAAGAAGTCTAGAAAGACTTGCTTAGGTCAATAAAATTTTCCGCTAATGAAACTTAAATTTTGCCAATCAAGTATGGTGCCTTTAAACACCATGACAAACTGTCATGGTGGTTTAGCCAATGAAAACGAGTTTGTAGATGAATATATTTCGTATAGTTTCACTGCTTTTTGCTTTTGAATAAAATTCCTACATTAATAATCGTTGGTAGAGCTTTGTTTGATTTTGCCATAAAATAAATCCGATTGTTAAAACATTTAATTTCATTGATCGTATTTGAATTTATAAAAACACTGGTGATTTGAAATATTCATTTTTATATTTTGTTTTTACTTCCGTTGTCTATGATATTTCAATAATTTTTGTAAAGTTTTTTTTGGATACGTTTTGCATAACTACATCCTTATCCAAATGTTGTCTGGGAGGAACCGTTATAAGTAATAAGGTTGCCTTAACTTGTGCTGCACTTATATTTCTGACAATTATTTTGGATCTATTTGTAAATTTTATGTAGTGTACATACATTTGTTCAATAAATATATGGATGCATTATATAATAAGAGCCACATTGCTGGGCTAAGGCTTTCTTTCTTTTTAAAACTAAGGGCTGGAATTATTCCATCATGCTGTTAATAATATATAATTAATTATTAATGATAATTAACATTGGCCGTTGGCAAATATCTTAACTAGTGTAAATATTTAAGTATTCATAAATATGATTCCTAATGAAACCGACGTGATTTTATTTTTACAAAAACTAAATGAAATAATTTCATTTGATAATCCACTTGTCTACCGGCTAAATACAATGTGTGTCTTTGAGGCAGTACGTGCTAAATAACTGGAACGAAGTTAAAACTTTGGGGCATTAATTAAGCAAAATCCCACGGACGCTAAGTAAATTACAGCACTCAGGTAACCATAGTCCATTTGCCAAAATTTGCACAGGAAGAGTTCACGAAAGGCGAAAACCGCGAAAAATTATTCCTGTTCACAATTTAAAATCTTTCTACAACACGCGCGAAAACATCTGGGAATATCTGAACGATGACAAGGTTGGAGACGTCGGTATCGATGAAGCTGAAAGTAAAAATTTGACAAATATGAAGATTGAAAAACGGCCCAAAAGCAGAACAATGTTATTGTTTTTGTCTTTACTTGTCGTAGGTGTTATGAGTGAGTATTTTTAATTTATTTGAACTTGAAACATTCAGGTCAAGGTTAAGATTACGTATTAGTATTTCTTAATATTTTTGATCTCACTAGACAGACTTTGGTCACAGTCCCGACTATAGGCCGACGGCGACATTCTCCAGATTAATAGATTCATGTGTAGGGTACTAAGTTTGCGCTCAAACACAGGGACACAGCACTCTCTATTGCCATAATCCGGTAAAACCAAATACCAAACACAAAATTTGACATTTTTACTACAAAACTTAGGCAAACTAAAAATAGAGAATTAAAACTACAAACATTATTCACTTTCTAGTAGTAATAGCAAGTTATATTATGGTTACCAATAAAACAGAAAAGTAAAATGTTTAGAACAATCATATACTAATTAATGTATTCAGTCACTGAAAATTTTCAGTCAATAACAGCAAATGTCAAAATAACCGTTTGTGATTTTAGTTCAATACTTGAAGCCCAACGAAATATTAGCTAAAATAGATCTAATAATGACCGATCTACCGAAAACCAGCTTTAACTATTATCGTAAGTATTGTTTTTAATAATAACTCTTAATTGAGATATTTTTTAACAATATATCGTCACAGACATTTTTTATTGATAAAGTTAATGGTAAATGTAAATATACAAAATAGGTTGTATAATGCAACCATTTTATTTTAAAGATATTTAAATTTAACAGTAACAATATATTATTTATTAAAAACAACGACTGGCAATCATTCTATCTCAATAAACTTAAACAACGAAAAATTTGTTTAGACTATTGCAAAATAAATTAGAATCATTCATTTAAACAGCACTCCCACGTAACCTGGTCTGCATGCACAAACTTTTTACTAAAACTATATGAAAAACTAATTTTTAGGAGATGCGAATTTTAATTCAATGTTTACTTGTCGAACATTCGTTCAGTGTTCTTAGAATAAGAGTTGGTATTTCTCAAAAATCTGGTTTCATAACGATGTTAACGATGAAGTCAGATTTTTGAGAAAGTGCTTTGAAATAACCGATGTTTTCGATAAGACTTTCAGAAAATTAAATTCTGTGGAAACCTATTGAAAGTTTCCAGTATGCTTATATCAAGTGCCTGTGAATTTTGAAAATGGTGGAAAGTATTCCTTTACTTTATGAAATCATAAGCTTTACTAGACATATATAAGACGGATTGTATTGTATTAGAAGCTACGAAATTTTGCGAAGAACATCTTAAAAAGCTTCGTGTTATAATTATATAAACTGGCGGCTTTTTCTTTTAGAATAGGTAGGTCGGGCAAATGGTTAGTGATCACTACCGCCCATAGACATTGTCACTGCAAGAAATATTAACCATTCCTTACTTCCTTCATGTGCTGCCAAGCTTGTGTACTTACTCGTATTTTATATCCCTTGTGTCTGTAGGTACACTTACTTTTGAATATAGAATCATTCTGTGTCCTGATGCTAAACGGGCCTAAGTAGATTTTTGAGTACTACGTCGGTTTCACAATTTTTAATTGGTCAAATTATTAAAAAAAATAATAAATTTGCTTGTGTTCAAAAGTATAAGCTAAGCATTGCTGTAACCAGCACTAATACACAAAAGCACATATGTTGTATAAACCAACCAAAATGTATTTATTGTTTGTATCCTGATTAACGGGCTTTTATTGATATTGGGACTTTTATCACCAGACCATAGCATTGATTTTCTCTACATTCAAAGTCACTGTTGCTTCTCTTATCCTCATTACCCAAGTTAATAAAGTGTATGAAGTAATATAATAATAAATTACTCAGTGGGCATGGATTCAACACCAGTGAACGAGGAATGCTGTCATAGAATGAAGCATTTAGCTCTGGCATTAAACCGAGCTGAGCAGGCATTGAGGTATTCACTGGAAATAATCGTAAACAGCGCTCCATTGTTTAGTTTAGAATAACTTTAATACCTGACTGCCCTTATAAATAATCTCATCGTTATTTCTACCATCTCCCGATCAATGGTATATTTTAGTATGTTTATAGTTTTATTTAGAAAGACGACTTCCGACATCATATGAATGACGAATATTGTTGAGATTTTATGACATGGTGATTGGAAAAGTTAATACTTATCCCAAAAAAGTTATTCAAATTCGAGCAAAGTTTGATACACGCGCTAATGCGCCACCGATTTTGGGAACTGAAATGTTATATCCCCTGTGCCTGTGTCACATCGGCTCACTTGTTTTTTGAACACTATTAACTATTGCTATATAGCGGTAGAATATTTGCTTAATAACCTACCCAGAAAACGAAGTAACTCGTAATTATAATATTTTTTTGTTTTTTAAATATATTTTCAGCGATTTTAGTTTGTAGTGAATTTGATGTATAAGGAAATACCAGTTTCCAGCCTCGAAGCATTCTTTCCCTATCTTTCTCTCCGCCTCCGTCTATTATATAGGGTTTCAAAAAAGATTCTTTGTCGTTATAAGTGCTTGTGTCATAATATACATGCACAATATCATGTTTATTAATAAATCCATTGTAAATAAGATTGAAACTATATATAAACTAAATATAAACCTTTACAGAGCTCTACGTCATCGAAAAACAACTTTAAACTTAAGGAATATACATATGGGTTTGTATTGTTTATTCAGTTACATTTATAACTCTCAATGACAATTATTTGTTAAAATCGAAATAGAAAAGTGCTA
Organism: Vanessa cardui; assembly: GCF_905220365.1. Lineage (NCBI taxonomy): Eukaryota > Metazoa > Arthropoda > Insecta > Lepidoptera > Nymphalidae > Vanessa > Vanessa cardui. Next base: position 8,831,631 of record NC_061127.1, on the reverse strand, counting down.
GAAATTCAAATACAATTTATTTATAGAGTAAAGTGTTCATCCCTTTTAGAGGGGAATGCTAGACATCTGATTTATTATTTATATAGAAATCTTGTTTAAGTTACATTCATATATATGTATCTATACATGTACATATGTATGTATCTATAAACAAGGCGTATCTATCCCGTCCCTATAATATTATTCGTAAAACCTATTACTTTTATGATTAATAATAAATATAATATCACAATTTACCAGCGTATATTATCAAAAATAAACTACTGAACTATTATTTATTATGTAATTTTGGACTAAATTTTTCCACGCAGTAATAACATTGTTTTACTGAAATAACTTGACTTTTATAAGTTGCTGAAGTCGCAGATGGTATTAAAACAATACGAACTGTATCTCTCAAACTTATAGAAGTTTATAAAGATAATTTAAGCTTATTTAAGGAACATATTAAATAATTAAACAAAAAAGAAATATTTCAAATTAGTGAGTGTTATGTTAGGCTACTTTCAAGAACATTTAAGCGAGGCTATAAATCTGTAGATCTCACTTATATAATAATATTTTCAAAAGTTCTCGATACCTTTTCGATGATTAATTAAATTATATGTAGTAATTAAAAAAAATACAATACTTGAATAAGGTTTTTAACTATTTACCAAAATAATTGTTATATGATGATTTCATTCAATGATTGACTATGCACTTTAACTTCTAAAAGTGGAACAAAACTTAATAGGTATTAGAATATACTAGTATTAAAATATACTTATATACAAGAATTAATCGATTACGAACTCTATAAGTATGTCAACTGTATCAGCAATAAGACCTGATTACAGATTTTGTAAAAGAACAAACAGAATCAGGACTCATTGAAGGCGCGTTAGCGGTGGCGGGTACAAACACAACGGAATGGGGTGGAAATATAGCCATGTGGGGTATCTTGCCAATGTGGCGTGCCGCTCCACCACCTGACACTGTATTGAAACTTCAAAGACCAACACCATCTGACTGTTGGCCCTTTAGGTGAATAAAAAATACTTCTCTGCACCCAAATCAATCTATGTAATCTAAGCCAATAATAAGTTGTAACGTAATAACATCGCATCGAAAAGAACCTTTTATCGCTATTTATATATTGTACACATCCAGTGTACAATATATAAATGGCGCAAGGCTATTATGGACACCACACACGAGTCAGTTTGAAAAAATCCACGTGAGGCCTCTCAAGTGGCCACCTCGGTCACTCCCTATCTTTAAATCCTGTGGACCGAGATGAAAAATGTCCAAAATTATAGTCATATTTATTACAATTATCTTCCTCGAATTATATTTTTTTTATCATTTTAGAGGATCTTATGGCGAAATCATTATAGAAATGCCGGAAAGTTTGCCTATAGCGAAATTAAGTATCGAACATATTCGACCAGATACTGCACTGAGTGCACCGAAACATTTTATAGTCTTTGTAAGTAAAGCATATCGTCCCGTAATCAATTTCTTTTTATTCTAGTATATAGTATTCTATAACGTCTGTCTGTCTGTCTGAACGCGATAATCTCAAAAACTTTCGACAAATTTTTCATACGGTTTTCAGCAATGGCCTAAGTCGGGGATAATCATAAATTATTTATGAAGTTAATTATGAATTAGAGTATTATTTATTGAGATTTTGCGTAAATGGGCTGAAATATGACGATTGTTGAAGACGTCGGGGAAAAAGCATTCTCCGCGTCGATATTCAGTTTTATATTTTATTTTATTGTTGCAAATAGATTGGCGAATTAACAAATCGGTCACCCGATGGTAAGTGGTCGCCACTCGCCATCAATCATAGACCTTAGCACTGGAAGAAGTGTTTATTACCATACCTTACATCATCAATGCGCCAAACTGTAAACTAGGATGATATTTTATTAATTCCTGGCTCACTTATCCTTTAAACTGAAACAAAACAATGAGTATTACTATTTAGCGGTAAATAATAATATGTATTACGATGTAAACTTTCAATGTAGACCCCTATTATGCCCGTACGAAGCCGGGACGGGTAGTAGAATAACTATAACTTTAATCATTAACAACCTTAGATCGGAAATCCATAAGCCGTCCTCATATTTCCAGGGCATTTTAGGTGACGGTACGTGGATGAAAGCAGCTTACGGAATCTACGAATACAATAAACCGGCAAAACAATACTTTAATTTAAACAATAGAAATGTTCCGTTTCAACAGATTGTTTTCAGAGTTTTGTCTAACCAAGGAAATATGAAATATACTTGTATATATAGAATACGCCTTTATACAAGTTATAAATGATTTACAAATACAACTGATATAAGGAAATAATTTGTTTTTATTGAATGAGAATGAAATTGTTATACGTATTTTTTTACTAGATATAGGATATACCTCTGTTAACTGTATATTTGTTTAAATGCCTCTGCGTTTAAACAAATTTTAAAGAAAATGCTGAGTTGCTATATTAAAACTTTACTAAATTGCTTGTTCCGTTGACTGAGAAGCTGACATGGAATAATATTTAGGAACGTATTCCAAAAAACTACTTACTTTATAATAAATAAAAACATTATTGCATCTCATAAGTTCTCATTTTTTTCATAAAAATTAAATACTTAATTCCTATGAAATGAAAGTATTCGTTTCTTAAAAATGATAGATTCGGATAAGTTAACCGCAAACTACATTATATTATTTAAATATTTAATAGGACAAACTAAAAAACTTAGAACGTGTTGTGCATTAGAATTCACGACACTAGAAGTTTTTTTAAATCTAGTCATTGAAACATATTGTTTAAATTAATTTTTTATAAGCACTTTTCATGATAACAACACTAACATAACATTTAATTTGAATTTAATGGGTGGTTGGGTTTAGTGCAATATTGTTTATGTATCACTTAATATTCCACCGTGAAACCAGAACTGCTTGGTAGTAGTAGATATTTCAAATTACATACTACTACATATTAGTTCCCAAGGTTGGTGATAGGAATAGTTAACATTTCTTAGTGCCAATGTCCATAATACCAAATTAAGGATACTTTATTGAAATCTGCGACAAAAGTAGTAATTATATAAAATTTATTGTAAAAGTTTTTATATTATTTATTTTATGTTTTTATATTAAGTGTTTTATATTTATTTGCGTTGCTTTTTTGCCTCCAAAAAGGGACTCACTGTTTCTTTTTATTTACGATAAAGTATCTACATTTAAAAAAAGTTTAGAACAATTTCGTTTATTTCTACAGTATAGTTTAAATGACGTATTTCGAGATACAGAAGTCCTGAATCTTCCATTAGAAGAGAATCTTTAACAGGCTTCTATAAACTTTCTTGCTATAACTTATGAGTTTGTAGGTACGCTTGTTGTTTATTTTTTTGTAGCTTAATGCTGCAGATCTGAGCTGCTGCAGGTCGTGGTCTTCGCCCAACAATACTATTCTGGTATATTTTCCCGTGCCCTTGACATGAATTCTCTCAATCTTGTCTGATTAATAATGTCAATTAATTTGTGACTAAATAAATCTGGTATAGAAATCAAAACAAACATCAGAGGCGGGCGAAAGTGAGTTTGTTACGCTTTCACATCTTAACCAATCATGAAATAGGCCTACCATAGAAGTTTGGACTGGGCTCGATAAAATTGATATAAATTATACACATACTATGTTAATAACATTATATTTTTCGTATTCCATGCTAATAACTCAACAATATTATGCACTACTGACAGTTCTTACTTAATTTAACTTTATTTACAACACTTCCACTAACTTCCACTTTCATTTTATAGTTCTGATAAAAATTTTGTGGTTCGTTAAACCGTTTTTTCGCAAATCCATTATGAAATCATGGATTATTCAAGGTCTTGACCAATAGGGAACATGCAAATATAATATTTATGAACATTTTGCTATTAAAATGTTAAAAAAGTATAAAAGGGCCACTGCAATGTTTACATTTGATATAATGTTATTTTTTAACAATAATTACGAATTAAAGTAACTTGAAACGGAACGTATTTCAAAACACTAATTAGCGTTCAGTGGCGTCACTCCTGTTATGACTACGTATTTGAGGTTATAGTTGTAAAATAAGAGAATATTAAAACGAAAATGAATTGCGTATTTCAAATAAAAATGGAAGTAAGGTTTGTCAAAGCAGACTCCAGATTCCCCTTTTTAGCTTGAAACCACTTTTTTCTCAGTTTCTTGTCAGTAGGTCCACTCAAAAACCATTTATTTGAACTTTTGTTGAAGTAGATGAACACAATGGCACTAAGCATACGTCAATACGGCTTTTATCAGATGACCGAATAGTCCGTTTTAAATTATTACAAAAAAGTATCTCAAAAGTCGAGAAAAATTCATAAGCATCAAAGTCAGTGAGGGCAAGTACGATCAATGGGCCAGTGAGACAGGAATGACGTCACGAAACATAGGTCCGTTTTCGCGCGAAAATTGAAATTGACATTTAGAAAGCACATTTTTTTAAAGTGTTTTGATTTTTAAAATACTTGTGGTTTATCCTATATGGAGTTCTTTAAAATAAAATCAAAAATAAAAATATTGCATCTTCCCTATTATATTGAGTCAAATGCATATTATTGAGTTTTGTTTTTATTTTTTTGCTAATTAATGAATATTACTTAAAATAATTAAAATATATTTACAAAAATATTCAAAAAATGTCTTGTATAGAATAGTCAAATTATGGAAAAAAAACAATATTCAATATATTTGAACGACAACTAACCTCAGTATAAAACAGAATCAAGATAAAACCATAAGTTCACAGGTGTTTATAAAAATACCAGGAAATGTAAAAATAATACTAGTTTCTCAGATTTTGAAGTATTTAATTTGATAACAATTTCAAGCCCACTGTTTTTATGTAGCGCTCCAGTCTTGAGAGGAACCTCCCCACGATGGAGTAGCAGCTGCAACAGGTGCAGCCACAGTTGTGCCCCACTCTTCTTGGACCTGAAGATATAAATTTTCATTAGAAACAATGGAAACTTATTAACCTAATACAAATCGCAATTTATAGCTACATAATCAAAACTAAAAAAGAACTTTTTATCGTACATAGCTAGGTATATTAATTAATTTTGACCTTTGAAAAAATACTCATTCTAGTAAATTAAGCTTATGATGTTTACAGTAGTCAACAATGTACCTGAGTAGCCCAATCTTCCTGAGCTGCAGGGGCGCCGAAGGTTGCAGCAGCAGCACCAGCCGCTGTAGTAGCAGCCGCGGCAGTGGCAGCTGGAGCGGCATCCTCGGTCCAAGATGGCACAGGAACTTCAGGCTCATTCCATTCCTCATGCACAGGTGCAGGCACTTCAGGCTTGGCAGCAACAACAGCCTGAAATTGATATGAAAATAAATAAATATTATAATGTTGTGATCAATTTTAGATAAAATAATGAAAATATTTAGTTTATATAATTAATTTACATTATAATAAAATATAAAATACAGTAACAAAATACTTTAATCCAAAACAGCCAGTCAAAACTCACCTGTTCTTTGGCTTGTTGCTCTTCCTTCTCACTTTCTTCAGGGTCTCTGTAGAAGAACAGGTCAACTACAACATCCCAACGCTGGTCGCGTGCAAGAACACCTCGTAGGCGCAGAACTTCACGGGCAAGAAGCCACCACATTAACCCAATGGAGTGGGATGACTGAAACATTTCAATTTATTTTTAAAATTGACATAGCTGTTGCTTATTTAGCTGAATAAACTTGAATAAATGTTGAAACATTAAGAAATCATTTTCACAATAATGTGGCTTCATGAACTTTTGTTTTTTCACAGATATAAACACAAAACTTGCATACATGAACATTATTGCAATACAAATTTTAAAAAAGTTTGGTAGCATTCTTTACCTTGGTGTTGCATGGAATAGCAATGTCCACAAATCTGAGTGGTGAGTCAGTATTGCACAGAGCAATTACTGGAATGTTGACATAGGAAGCTTCTGTGATTGGTTGATGATCTTGTGCGGGGTCCAGAACAATCAAGAGACGAGGCTCTCTGAATGCAGCTTGAACCTGAAAAAGTTCTCTTATTTATAATATACTCTTATAAAACATAATAGCAAACTTTTTAGCTTCATAAAAATATTCAGAAAAAATTATAATCATGCTGTATTGTTATACAGTCAGTGGTTCCTTAGTTAAATTTATCATCATTGTATATAAAATATTAGTAATTTCACGAAATAACTTGTTGAATCATAGGGACTGTTTATTTAATAATTACTAACCTGGTTAGTAAAGGCACCGGGTGTGAATCTTCCAGCGATAGGAGTAGCGCCAGTGTGTGCAGCGAACTTAAGCACGGCACGTTGACCGAAAGGACGTGAAGAGATAACGAACACGTCAGCTGGGTTCTCAATAGCGACAACTGCACGTGCGGCTAAGACAAGCTTCTCCCATGTGCGACGCAAGTTGATCACGTGAGTGCCATCAGCTCGGCGCTTGTACACGTAGGTTTCCATCTAAAAACATAACTCAAGTTTCACAAATCGTAGTTTGGATGTCCTAATAAACAAACTGTAAAAATACGTCAGTTGGGAGAATAGTTCAACATAATGTTCAGTTATAAAATGGAACGGATTCTATTATCATCACGGTCTAATCTACTTATTGCTATGGTGTATATATGGGTAATATATACCCAACAAATTGAAAACTAACCTGAAAGTTGACATTCTCAGACCCAAGATGGGTGGTTGCCGCCAACATTTTGGTGACATCTTCCTCGTTGAGGGCCAGCACGTCTAATCCTCCCGACATCGTTGCGTTTATTAGAGTAACGACTAAACCTGTAAAATAAATGATAACATTGATACTTGTACGAAGCCGAAGATATTTACAGTAGCCGATTTTTTTAGGTGAAATAGTACATAAAGCCAAAAATTTATTACATTGTAACTAAAACTTGAAAAGTTCTTCTCATTTTGTCTTTTATCTTACAATAAACATGTATGATTATGAAAATATATCGAAATTTAAATTTGTAACTTACGCGTGTAATGCCACTGGGAGACAATTGGACATAAAAGAACTGTCAAGTTTGACAGTTCGCTAAATAAGCTTTTAGTGTTACTATCTCGAAATGTTTATATTTTTTGTGACCATATTATTAAAGGAATTTTATTATTGTTTGGTAATGTTAATTGTGATAATTTCATTCCTATCATCAGCAAAACTATTATGAATTTAGCATTGTATTTTTTAAACCATGATAATTTTACCAATTCATTTAAAAATGACTTATATAAAACAAAATATTTTTTATTTTCAAGACCATACTAAGTTGTCAAGGACAAAATATAAGAGTAGTAGAGCTATTCTTTTTCTGGACGTCCTATTTAAGTGCGTCACCGCTAAAATGAAAAAAATAATTATTAAAAATAAAAATATATTAATTTGTAAAAAAAAAAAAAAAAACAATTACATCCATTTTAACTATATTATTTTAATTTATACTAACATTTTTAAAGATATAGCAAATTAATTTTGTTTAAACGCATAAATATATTAGACACCTATGGTATTACTGCCAACACCACCTTTTAGTACTTTCAAAGACCGCGTATTGTCTGCTATTACACTTGAACTCCGGTAATTTAAGCAAAGTTTTATTTGAATTTATTTTAAATATAAATTTATTGAAATTAGTTTTATTTTAATATTACCATAATAATTTATTATAAATTACAATATTTTTTTTTATTTAAAAAACAAAATATTATATTTGTTGACATTGGCAGCACCAGAAATTATGTGCATAGAAATGTGTGTGAAATTGTGAATGACTTATGTGTAGCCCGAGATCGGATAAAATAGTTTCACTTATTTGCACGTATTAAAAATAGTTTTTGTACTTTTTTAATAAACAATACATGCATTATGATTACTTTACTGTCTTGACCATAAGTGCTACTATAAATTTGCATACTTTGTGAGTTATTTCGGTGATCAGTGACATTAGAGTGAAGTGCCTAATTTGAACATGGAGGCTGTAGCAAAACACGATTTCACTGCAACTGCTGATGATGAACTCAGTTTTAAGAAGAACCAAGTCCTTAAAGTAAGTGACCAGTTAGCTGATTCCAATTTGAACAAATTTTATTCTCATTGGTGACAGGTTCCTTCTAGAATTTTTGTTATTGCAGATACTTAACATGGAGGACGATATGAATTGGTATAGGGCTGAATTGGATGGGAAAGAAGGTCTGATACCTAGTAACTATATTCAAATGAAAAGTCATAGGTAAGCCTTCATTTTATACACGTTAATAGAGTACAAGTATTCAAAGCACGAAAATTGTAACAAATGTCAGTTCAGGTTAACATCTAGTTTATAAACATATTTTCCTGTTTTTCATGTTATTTTCACTTATTATTAAAGTGTCAATAGTTATATTTACCCTGTTTTAAGTTTCTATGGCCTAACTAAATGCCTTTCCAAATAATACCTTAAAAAACAGAATATAAATCTTAATACACTTGAATTTAAACTGAACTTGTTAGACAATTATTTTAAATGTTAATTCACATAAAAGTGTAATTTTACATCATATCTGTGATAGATATCATCATTAATTATTCTATTACAGTTGGTATTATGGTAGAATCACAAGAGCAGATGCAGAAAAACTGTTAGCAAATAAACCAGAAGGAGGTTTTCTCATTAGGATCAGTGAATCTAGCCCTGGTGACTTCTCCTTATCAGTGAAGTAAGTATATTAATACACATACATATTTTAATTTACTTATAATCCTAACTTAGATTAAAACAACAGAATAATATGACGAAATTCTCAATCCTTACTTAACTTACTTTAAAAATAATATTGGTATATATTTAAAATAAAAAATATTTAGACATTATATAATTTTGCCTTTTTGTGGTTACTAGTCCTGCTTGCAATTACAAAGAAAGAAAGCAGAAAGAAAGAAATTCCAATGGAAATCTAATAATATAGATTGTTTGAAAAAATAGTAATTAAAATGTAATGGTAGTGTATGGTGATAAAATATTTCACACCTAATTAAAATCAAGTTTCAATTGTAAGTAATATTGATTTTAATCTTTGATGATACATTGATACAACATTAATATTATACATACTATCTTGTTCTATTACAAACATTTATCAATTTTCAAACACTTCTAAAATATTGAGTATTTAAAAGTAACTTTTGCTAAGGTATATCTATACAATTTATTGATAAAATAGGTAGGTAATATATCACTCCTTCCCATAGATATAAGCAATGGCATATCCATTGAGAAGCAAGAAATTCCCCTTATCAATGTGCTATCAAACATAGAAAATAAGATGTTATATTCATTCTGCCTGTAAATACACTAGTTTAATCAAAGGAATTGCTGTTTAGTGAGAGAATATACAATGAGTGGGTGGTGGTACAAACAGGCTTCTATGAAGCCCTATTACTGTGTAATTGGATTACATAAATTGGATTGATTTTATAGTAAATATTGAAATCAATGTCAATACCAACTTGTCTGGCCATGACAATGACTTTATACATTATCAATATGATAAAAATGATTAGATTCCACAGAAAAGAATTGAATGCTGTTTTATTTTGATTCATGACATAATGTCTACTCTGGTATTAGTTTAGCTTTCATTTTTTTTGTTATTATATAGATATAAATTTATCATATCGGAGTTCCTATGATATTGTTATCACTATTTTCATTTCAGTCATCAATAGTGTGTATAATATAGAGCAATGTAAAGATTTCCTAGAACTATTAATGGCATAATTATATCACAATAACAAACGAATGATACATGTCACAGTGATGTGTAATTATATACTTTACTTTATAATCCTATATCTCTAGACATTAGATTATATTTTTATTAAATTGTCTATCCCTAGTTATTAAAACTACAGAATTGAAGGTTCTAGATTCAAATCCCTGGTTAAGAAATGAAAGAGTTATTGGTAAAGAATGTCGACACTGATCTCTAGGAAAAGACTACTCTAATGTGCTGGTCATGTCCAAATTTGGTCGGGAGGAACATAGTAGGTATATAAGTTGGTATACTCAAGCTAATTAAGTAATGTTGCATAGATTACACTGATCACTATTCATAAAAATAGACAATCGAAGGAGCCTGAACCACCTATATAGTGTCCATATTAATCCCATGACGTAACTAGTCATAAAATCTGTTATGATAGTTAATACAATTTTATATATCATATAAAATTTCTGTATCATTAATATGTTATATAAAAATGTTATTCTCAATTTTTTTGTAGATTAAAATTAAATTAAATATTCACACTTTTAAATGTATGAGTGAAAATACATACATTATTTGACATTATTTTAAACATATTTTTTTATGATTATTCAATCGCAGACATACAAACAACAACTTTATTCATGTTGTAATTTCGTCTTTGTGCTGATTAATTTCATCAAAATCAATCAAATTGTTACATATAGTTACTTGTTATAAAAACCCATTCGTTTTGATGATCATTCTTATTGAATAAGCTTTAAGTCATTACATATACAAGGTCTATATAATGTTAGTTTCCAAGGTTGATGTCGCATTCACAACTTACCAACTGGTGGTCCATTTGCTTGGCAATTAATTATTTTCTAAAAATTATATCTGTGGTGATATTGTAAACCTTCTAACTATAAATTAATAATACATTCTTGCACTTCCTTTGTTAACATACAATTAATATTAAATTTATAACAGAAGAAACGAAACTGAATTTAATTGTTTGTTTTTTACGCCGTTAGGGTCTGGGCCAAGCAAACAATTTGCACGAAATTTTCCATACACGTTGTCAAGGGTAGAGATAAAGACATAGGATATTGAACGACTGCAGAAAATACGGCCCCACCCCCTAGCGATTTCTGATATTTACATTTAACATTAACAATCAATTTATAAACTTGTAGTTAGTACGAATTTTATATCATTCTATTTTAAACTAATGTTAGTATACTTTTACTTGTTACTTTTATTTGCAAATAAGAATTGCCACCCGAGACTTTTTTATGTGGGTAAAGGAAATGGAAATACGGTGTTTTTACTGTCCCTCGGGAACCCATTCAATTCCCAGATTATCAGTGTCTTATATGTTGACCCGACGGCTGAGCTACCTTACCGACTTTTATTAGAACCTATTGAATGGTTTCAGTATTTCTGAAAAAGTTCGTATAGTATTTTATTACATACAAAGTCATCATATAAATCACATACAAACAGTACTAGTATAGTTTTATGACGACGATGTGTAGTTTAAAACGATCACGTTTTAAAACCAATAGTAAGTTGTGTATTGTATGCGACTAATAATTTACAAATAGGGTGATCAACCTTATCCTTCTGCAATTCGCTGTCTCACCCAACAATTCTATTGGCTGTTAAATTAGTTAATAAAAAAATTACACTCGTTCTTCAATACGTGACTCACACTTATTTATTGCGGTTTATTTCCTAATCATGACTTTTTCGTAGCGTTTGGTTTCCTTATATATGTTTGAAGTGTATTTTAAAGGCTCAATAATTTTAATATGCTTTTGTATTGGTGTTCAGTCAGCGGAAAGCCAAATATGGGAGAAATATTAACTGTTAATCTTTCTTACTGAAACAAGTGCACTTTTCTGATCTCGGATGAGTGAGCCAGTGTAACTAAATGTACAAGGAACATTACATTTTTAATTACAAAATTCGCATCGTATGGTGTTGTACTTCTTACAGCAACGTTATTGGCGTTCGATGACGTTAATGATAAGAAATATTGATTGAAAAATTTAATAATAGGACGATATATTTTTGCAAATATAACAAATTAAAGACACTTCTGATTAACTGAGGAAATTGGTGCAATTGGAGCAATAACAAATAACCCAATTACGAACAGATATATCGATCAGGATCAGTGGTTTCATAGGCTAAGTTATTTATTGATGAAAGAAACTAGTTCAATAAAATAACATACAGATTCCCGATACACATATATTACTTGTTGTGTTATGTTTTTGTGACGACGGATTAAGAAACTTTTAAGAAAATTAAAAGCATATGTAGCTTTACATATTCGTGTTACACATTTTGAATATATTTGCTCAAAAAAAAAACATTCTTTATCATTCATTCCTTCTTCTATCTTTGTCTAATTGACGTAAGTGCGTGATACGTGGTTTTATACCGAGAAATTATCTGATTATTCGCATTCTATTATATTATTTCTCTAGTGAATATTTTCATACAATTTTCTCGGTACACCATTAACCCGTTCTGTATCGCGCTGCGTGAATCAACCTACGTGAGAGCTGAAACCAGTTTTTGTCTATTGCTGATTCATACGTAATTTTGCTCGATTTATATTGAGGCCTTCTATTTTTTTTCATATATAAAAAATACATTCAATAGACACGAGGACAGATGTCAAAAAATACTTTCACCTGCCATGTTCATGCTTTGTTTAACATTGAGGTGCCCACACTTGTTTTGTGTCGAGAAAATACAAAGCACGGGAACTTTATTAGCCTTTTGGTGTATACTTTTTAATATCTTGATTTTATTTATATGCATTTGTATAAATTCACCTGCTAGTGTGTATGGGTCCCTATATGCTAGGTTTTTTTAAAACCTTTGTACTAAACTGATTGTATTGAAATTTTGTACACACTTTGTGACATTGGCAATACAATTCTAAGTCGTTTAAGGGCATAGATTTATTAGAAGGGTGTTTTTTTACTTGTGATATAATCTGTACTTAATATAATAAATGTAAAAGTATCTCTGTCTGTGTGTCACTCTACTGTAACCAATGAACCGAAATCGATGAAGTTTAGTATGAAGCAAACTAGAACTCTAAGGAAAGACCCATTTTTTTTCCTAACAACATGAGAACCAACCCCCTAAAACGCGAGAGAAGCCGCGGCCGACAATTAGTACTTAATAAGTTAATCAATGTGATGTCTTTTAACAGCATTTGCAACGTTTCCATAAATAGTGAACACTTACCTTAAGGTTTTCATTGTGCATGAGAAAATAAAAACAATAGTTATCGTAACTAAAATTATCTACGAGTAAATTAGTTTATTTGTATATAGTAATAAATATGTCATGTCGAGGACAACTGCCTCTAAACGAGGGGAACCACGTGGTATCTACATAGCCAGTGTGTAATTTTATTTGAACCGTGTAAATCATTTTCTTGATGTTTTATTTGTTTACTTAGTCGTTATTAATTAAAAAACTAGCTTTGCATTTTAGTTTTACTTTCATCAAGAACGATCGAACCACAGATTCGTATTCGCCTCGATAATAACAAAGGGGATTTTGATATAGAGTACGAATAAAAATTAGACGATGAAACATTAACGACAGTTGGAATTAACTACTTAACCTATTATCTACTTAAGTTGCAATTATATACGCAAAGATGCTATGAGCGATTAAAGTCATAAGCAAAAATAAAAAAAAATATCGATAATTTCATAGTGAAAGATATGAATTAATTCTCATTATGATTATCATATATATTAGTTGAATAAATGTAGATATATATTATGTTATTTGAATAAAACTAAATTTGGTAGAATAGTAATTAAAATTTAGTGTGGTGTCCGCCTCGATAATAACAGTAGGGATTTTGATATAACGTACGAATAAAAATTAGACGGTAAAAAGTTATCTTCAGGTCGTTCGTAACCATTTACAAGGAATTCCAATACCACTTGTAGGTGTTGCCGAGTACAAAGCGACGTTTTAATGTTATTATTTTAGATCTGCACTCAAATAAATCAAGCTGGATAATCTATTCTCGTTCATCGGTCTGTTGTTCGTATCTAAAGTTATGCATATAGGTTTAGACGTCTCAAGACATTTTTATTTGAAACCTCAGCCTCACAATAAACGATTTCAGCATATAAAACTAAAATTAATACATTATAAAACTTTCAACGTTGTTTATATAAATATAAATAAATATAATACCATTAGAGAAATCTCTATAATCAACTTGATCAATAAATTTAAATGAATATTCAGTTTAAGATTGATTTAAATAAATTATGAATATTTCTATCTTGAACACGATTTTTAACATAAATCTCGTTAGAAAGACTTGTTGTTTAATCTGTATCTAAGACCCGTCCTGGCTTCGAAGACGTAGAATAAGGTCCTTCATATAAATATTATATTGAAGGACCAATATATATATTGTTTTTTTTTTTTTTTTTCTAACCAGTGACTTCGCATGTGTATGTAGACGATTCACCAAAATGTTTTCAGTCTGTTCATTATTTAGGAACATTTATTTTTATTTATATCTGTGATTATATATCGATCGAACGCTAAGTTTCCGACTCCGCAAAGTCAATAAATCCTTCTTGGGGCGAGGTATCCTTTTCTATAATAAAATTCCGCAGACATATTTAACTTTGCGATTTCGTAAGTTCAAATCGTTTGTAAAAAATACAAGCATATTATTCGATACAAAATTTTATAGATGTTAAAAAGCGTGGTAAAACATACATATATAATTTTATTTGACTAACATGACTGTATTTTTTAAATGTTGAAAAAGAATAACTACTGAGTTTTTTGTCGGTTTTTCTCGGTAGAATCTACTTTCCGAATCGGTGGTAGCTTCACTTAATTGTTAAATGACGATTTTAAAAAAAGCTTATAAAAGTCTACTTGAATAAAGTTTATTTTGATTTGTTTCTAATGTTTATATAAACAATACTTTTCAACTAAAATTTTCTCTGTTCCGCAGATGTCCGGACGGTGTTCAACATTTCAAGGTTTTGCGTGACGCATCTAGCAAGTTTTTTCTATGGGTGGTGAAATTTAACTCGTTGAACGAACTCGTCGATTATCATCGCACGGCATCCGTCAGCCGTCTCCAAGATGTCAAGCTACGAGATGTTGTGCCTGAAGAGGTGAGCGATAATTTACTGCAAATACGATTACCGCTGTATAGGTTTTCAGCGCGGAGTTTTTACTAAATCACAGATGTACCACTAAAAACTTTATAGTAATTTTAAATATTAAATTTGAAATATTGTATAACATCACATACATTAGTCTGATGCAAATGTAAGTAGCTAAAGCACTTGTGTTATGGAAAATTAAAGTAACAACGGTACCACAAACACCCAGACCCAAGATAGCAAAGAAAACTAATGAACTTTTTCTGCATCGATTTGGTCGGGAATCGAATCCAGGATTTCGGAGTGGCGTACCCATAAAAACCGATGTACACACTACTCGACCATGGATGTCGTCATAATTAAAAATATTTGTGTGGAGTTAATGTCAAAACATTTTTTAATTGTAATGAAAAATGATTTTAGCAATTAAGTTGCCTTGCAGCCTCTAAATACGGATATGAAATACACGTTTAACCAAAGAATTTAAGTACTAAAATTATGAGGCTTTAAAGAAGTTTTTCACAAAAAAGCAATGTATTGTTTTATAAATAAGGGATAATGTTACCTTATATAAAATGAATCAGTCGTATTTCTTCTAGGCTATGACATTTCAGTCAGTTTCTAATTCCCTGGGAATTTAAGACACGTCTTAGTTTACGTTCCAATCCATAATACGAAAAATGTATCAAAATAATACTTCCGAGCAAACACCGGTGTGGTTCTGTAAAAAATAAAATACAATGAAAGATACTATTGTTAGATAAAAAGAAAGTTAGATTTTTGTATTAAATAAACCCCGACGAAAACATTCTTACATTTATTCTTGGAATATCTAGAATATTTTCTCGTTATTTTACGTGAGAGTCGGTTACCGTGCGACTGAGTTCTGACTGAGCGCTCGGTGGGGTAGTGGCGATGGCGTGGTATACAATTATAATGTACAAAAATTACAATACAAGTACAAAAAGTACAATTATAATGTGACCAATAGGAATATACATTTAAACTATGTATAACTATAATAACATAATAGTTTCTAGTTAATCGAAGTAGATGTTATGTCGTGTATCTAGAAAAAAATACTTGTATTATATTATAGCCTGGTAGGATGTTTGTTAAACCGAATTTCCGTATATTGTCTAATGACGGTTGTGAGAAAAAATGCGCGAAGCGGATAGACACCGTAAACACTGAACTTAAAATAACTGCAAAATTCAACGCTAGACGTCTTGCTTTATAGACGACTAGAGATTCGCCCCGTTATCGCACGAGTGCAAATTATTTATAAAGAAAATTATATGATGAAAATATAGTTTATAAAGCACTGAAGAATAATTTATTAGTCTACAAGTGAATACATTTTAGTCTTACTTCCAGAGATTACCATACCTGTAAACAAAATAAATTTCACCTCATTCTTATATTTGTATGAATGCAGTGATATTTTGGTTACTGTTTCTCACTCTCAGTCACTCAATGAAATTAACAATAGAAACCCACGATATCAGATCAGTGTAATTAAGTCTAGAATTTTTTTCTGTTATTGTAAGAAATTACGAAAATTTCAAATTTTAAAATTGATGACATTACGAAATTGTTCCAGACTGAAATTATACTCTAATTGATTATCAAAATGGTTAAAAATATATATGTAAGACATCCTTGAACAGATAAAGAGATTTTGTAATAATGACTATCTAACGCGCTATAACTCTATAAGTATGAATGAGTATAGTAGATATTCGTCGTCACAGCTTAATTATGTTCAATCGGAATAGTTGATTCATTATGTCAGCCACACCTACCCGCTCGCTGGCCGCTAACCTAATATAAAATGCGACAGACAATTATAATTTTAGCTCTCGTCTAAATATTCTATAACAGCAAGATCCCGTGCTCTTCTGGGCACGTCGGGCTGATTTCATTAGTCACGCAATGGTCAATCAACAATCATTATTAATTATACTTTCCGCCCTATTTTCATAATACGTTGTATAATAATTTGTCAATATTAATTAATCTAATGGATTAACGAGACATATTTATATTTTATGATTTTTGTTTACCGAAATTCGAATGATATGAATGCGAGGCGCGTCGCTTGTTCTAAACTTAACATTCTGCGAAACTATGGGAAAGTGCTAAATTGAATCTTACATTATACATACATATTATTATAATGAATTCTCAAGGAACTCCTTTAATTGTAATTGTTATTTAAAGATGTGTTTAATATATTTAATTTAACTATTTATTATTTCTTGTAATACAATCGCCAGCGATGTGTTAATTCTAAAATGTTTGAAAAGGTCCAGCGGTCGAATTTCCCTGGTTCAATACATTAGCGTGATAACGGAGCGTGTAAATATTGTGGCATGACCCTGATAAAGAAACGAAAATAACTCGGTCAGAGTGTAGGCATGTATTCCTATAATCTCTAGTTACTGAGCAATAGTCGTAGTAAAACGAGAACCGCGGCGATCGAATACAAATTGTCCGATCATGTGTGTCTCTATTTATAGCAATTGTTGCAGAGATCACGTACTTGCGGTTTCCGAGATGATGCATTATATTTTTTTCATACCATTAAATCTTATAGAATTGCTATTCTGAATTTGAAATATAACGGTTATCGAAATATAAATATTTAAATCGTTATAATATTTAATTTGAAAATAAAAATACTGGGACTAGAAATTGATTTATGGAGAAAGTTTTTGTGTAGTTCGATTTTTAAAATTTTCTTTTTAAATTTTATGCAAAATTAAGATTTTGTTACGAATCGATTACACACATACACTACATTCGCGAAAACGCTAAGGACTTTAACTATAAAAGTTGTTTAGGGGGTAATTAGTAAAACAATGTTCTGTCTTCCTCTTTCGAATGTTAAATCAATGATGAGTAAGAGAGAAATCAGTGTTTAACTAAATACCATTCAAACAATGTTTATAAGTAAGAGCGATAAGAGTTTTAATTACTTGGCTTGTAACCATGACAAAACACGATGAGACATTAACGACAGTTGGAATCAACTAATCCTATTATTTACTGAAGTTGCAATTATATACGCAAAGATGCTATTGAAGTCGTATGCAAAAATAAAAATATGTCGATAATTTCATAGTGAAAGATATGAATTCATTCTCATTATGATTATCATATTTATTAGTTGGATAAATGTAGATATATATTACGTTATTTAAATAAACCTAATTTTTTTAGAATAGTGAAAATATAGTGTGGTATTTTATTTACTGTTCGATTATAAATATATTCTAAATGTTTTGTTAGTATCTGTGCTCTTTCCTTATTATGAACGCCAAAGCATTTCATGATTTACTTAATGTTAAAAATATAAATAATTGTTTTGATTCCACAATATCAGTTTTGTTGAAAATAATTGATAAAGATGTATACGTTTTAAATTTACAGATGCTGGTCCAAGCTCTGTACGACTTCACTCCACAAGAGGCGGGCGAGCTGGAGTTCAGGCGCGGTGACGTCATCACGGTCACTGACCGCTCCGACCAGCACTGGTGGCAGGTGTGTTAATATTCATCATGTATTACTATTAATAAAGAAAATTAATTCAATAGATAGAATACAATCTGAAAATGCGAGAACATCACGATAATATGAGGTAGTCTTGTATGTAATGTGTCATGGTAGGCATTTCTGCTTTATGTAATGATAAATTATTACAGCTTTATTAAGAACTAGCTGTGTACCGCGGGTTTACCCGCATTGAATTTGTATTACACAAATTTAAACGTAATATTAGTAACAGGCAAAATAATCGGAAATTTTAAAATTTCCTGAAAATAGTTTAGTGATAACCGATTATATTAACATACATATATTAAAGAATGCGTAAACATAAATGAGTAGGTACCTATGACAACTTTCCGTTGTGATGAAATTTTGATATACTAAACTGATTTTGATGAAATAAAGTCTAAATTGTGAAGTGGTGCCTTGGTGTTACCGTATAGTATACGTCACCCTAATTTTATAATGACTGATAAACTGACAAAATGGAAATTAAAATGAATGGTGGTCTATTCAAAAAGAGGCCATAATATTTTTTACAAATTGAATGAATTTTAACTTGATTAAATTCCACGTTTTTTTATTTAATAAAAAACATATGCCACCGAAAATGAAAAGCAATATATAAATGAATCAGTGTCAACAACACAGCTAACAATTTAATTAAGAGCTTCAATTAAAGAACGTAGTTTATGCGAGTGTTGGAACGGCCAAATCGCCTGGAAATATATTAATTGAATGGGTGTGTTTGATACTAGGTGGTTTGTCACTAAGCGGCGCGCGATGGCGATAACATTTTTAACTATACCTAATACATAGGCACTTAGTACATTTTTATCCTCTATATGTCGACCTCCATGGTCGAATGGTGTGTACACCGGTTTTCATGGGTACGCCACTCTGAGGTCCCGGGCTCGATTCCCGGCCGAGTCGATGTAGATTACCATTAGTTTTCTATGTTGTCTTGGGTCTGGGTGTTTGTGGTACCGTCGTTACTTCTGATTTCCATAACACAAGTGCTTCAGCTACTTACATTGGGATCAGAGTAATGTATGTGACGTTGTCTCATATTTTTTTTATTTATATGTAGAAGCGATTGGCGAGCATTAATGTAAAAATAATAAATAATAATAATAATGCGAAGTAGAATGAATGATTAGTTTGGTTTTGTTGTTTATGTGTGAAGCGGCTTATGTATGTAATAATAATGAAATGATATAACTTTGTGTTCAATGTTCCAGGGTGAGATAGCACACCGTCGTGGACTGTTCCCGGCGTCGTACGTGACCGCCTACCACTCATAGTGCCCGCCAGCTTGCCTCCGCTCGACCGACGCGAGCCAGCCCCCCTGCGACCCCTCGCCCCCCGCGCACTCCACACGCACTCCCCCCCACGCCCCGCCGCCCCACGCGCACTCCACACGCACTCCCCCCCCCACGCCCCGCCGCCCCCCGCGCACTCCGCACGCACGCCCCCCCCCCACGCCCCACCGCCCCCCGCACGAACCCACAGCAGGTAAATCACGCTCCTGCGCCAGGAACCGAGGCACGCAGTCGAGTTGTCGACACAATGGGTCTAAGTTTCGAGTGTTTTATGGTGCTTTTTGTCATACAGCTATTTTGATATTACGGTTTGTATAATCGCGTTACTCGGCTTTGTTTTACCAGTACAAAACTCCCCCGTTACTTTCCCATCGTTTCCTCATTATTGTGACGAATTTATTTTCTTTACTAATCGTGACAATTCGCCGGATGAACGTGTATTTCGTCCGATTAAACGTGCCAGAATGTTATTTTAGAGGTTTTTTTAATATATGCTTAGTAATAAATATATGAAAGGGATCAATCGAAGATCAGATAACGATGTCGCTGATGTTCCCTTATAGATTTCAAATTGATGTGATTTTTAAAGTATGAACATTATTTATCCCTTGTTAGTTATAATGCTCATTTTTTAAATATTTACCATTTTATTTGTTAGTTAAGTGATAGTTTTAAGTTCGTTTGGTTTTATAATTTCGTAACCAATACAAGTATATAATCTGGTACGGTAGACATACTATAAGATATCCATATAAATCGTAGCGTCCTCTAAAGCTTAGTGCTCATAGACGTAGGCTCAGATTTGTGTTGCGCACAAAACGGTAAACGCATCGTATGCCTGTAATCGTTTTTATATTGACGATGTTTGGTTGATTGGACGGATGTGCAGCGAGGTGTTTTAGATCAATATTTACTATCCATGTATTTTTTAAATATTACATTGTGCTTAACAAAAATGCTTTTGATGTGTTTATTTGAATGGAATTCGTTACCCGTTTTAGTGTTTTACAAAGTAATTAATAAAAATGTTTCGTATAATTCAAGCGATTAATCTAAAATATTGTAAGGACGGAGTAGTTGTAAGGCTACGGACACTGGACGTTCGTTCGCGCAGTTCGCACACTCGCGAGACGCGCCGGCGAGAGTGTCGGCGTACTTAGTTAGCGTTTAACGGTATAGTCAACAATTTGAAATTAAACTCGAGTGCTCGTTAATTCAATTTAGATATTTATTTTTGTTATTGTAACCGTAAATTGCTATATTTATCGAAACGTAATAAGAATTTTAACTAGTAATCGTGACGTAATTCATCAACGCAATATCCCTAATATTGATAAATTTTAACGGAATGTAACTTCGAGCGAAGCATTTAACTGTGTGTATTATAGAATAAGTTTGGTATCGCAACGCACACGTGACGTTCACGATCACCTGTGCTTATCGCTGTGACAGTAAGCGTATGATGGCATGTCTTATTGAAATGGAAGTGCTAATCTATAATAATCAAAATATTTAAAATAGTTAAGTTATGATTCTCCAATATTGTGGAAGATGTATAATATTTTTTACTAATAAATTTAATATTGTACATTCGGAGTTTTACTTCCCTTGATTTTCCCTGTTTTGTTTTATTTATTAATCTTCCAAGTATCCCATAGCTTTGATAATTTACAAGTACTTTAATATATTCTCAAAAAAAGATTCGTATTTTTATCAACGATTCGACGTTTTTTGCCAAAAAGTGGATACATTTGCGGTTGCTTGAACGCAGTTGTGGTTGCGAACAAGCAGTAAATTGGCTTCGAATCACAATTACACCTATAAATGTATCCCAACATACTATATGTATTTTGCACTATAATATACTTAAGGTCTACACAAAAATATACAATAGGCTATTGGACTGGTTTTTAAAATCCATTTTATATTATTTAGTAGAAGTTAAGGAACCCAGTAAAAGTTGTGTTTTTTTTATTTCTAGTACATATTTGCCGAAAAATATCATATAAAAAATCCCGTACTTAAATAGCGTGCAAAAACTCTACTCGGTGACGTCACTTTCTTGTATTTTAATCTGCGGTACATGTAGTAGAAAAGCAAAGTTTACAAGAAAGTGACTTCATCATAAGCCCGGCCAATGCGGCGTTTTGTGTCACGTGACAAACGTTTGAAAATTTGCATTTTTATTGATGGATTTTTGAATAAATTAAGTATTATTTTCAACTTTCGTTAGTAAATAACCATTTTTAAACTCATAATATACACTGATTACAATAATTATCAATTTATTTTTCGTATTGTCAAATAGCCTATTTGTTAAAGTTGTTAAAAAAAAATTAATAACATTTTCTAGCGTTAGAAAAACAAGAACTCGTTGAAATTATTAAAATAATCAACTAAGTTCTAGAGTATGAAATAAAACACCGTATTTTTAACAATAAATAATTTAATATTCCTATGAAATACTACGAATAACATCACATTTTTATTACAGATTTTAGCAACCAACATTTTTAACCATTTTCCAATTCTCTCTATAAATTAACTATTTCCCATACAAACACTTGTATTACGTCAACAAATATTACCATACAGGTATACACTTTGTGCAGATTTAAAAAAAGAACATTAAACCAGGTACACACGTTTGGATAGAATGTTATATACATAAATATGATTTGGTGAATGCCAACATTACATAATATATTGCTATATGATGACGTGCCATGCCAATTTGTAAATAAAAAAGAAAAGTACGTCGGCCATTATGTACATAGTAAAAAAGGAAATTACAAATTTAACATAAATATTGAATATGGAGGAAATATTACAGTAAATTTGTGTGATATTCTTTAAGATTATTATTGAATGAAATAAATTCAAGTCGTTTGTCTTGTTCGTAAAAAATTGAATTCTTATGCGCAAGTATACTCTTTTTCTTAATACTTATACATCTATGAAAATTAAATATTTGCACTTTTAAACAATTTGAATATTATTAAATATTTCCTAAACGTATTCGATGCTGTAAGAACACAATGCACATTGATCACTTTCTGCTTTTTATTTTAAACTTATATTAAGGATTTTACGATTTTTTTTCTATTTAATGAACCATATGCGAAGAAAATTCAGGAAATTACGTGCCAGCCTTATCTGACACGTAATGTCTGAAAATGTGACATTTACAGAGTCGGTATCGAAAGTCTGGCCCCGGATTTACAGTATATATTTTTTGACTCGTCATAGAGAAATTGTAGTCAAAAAGATATCACAAAAAAATGTAAATAAATAAGTACCTTTATTAAATTACCTTTAAAATTATAATATTACTTGATACCTAAACTAAATGTCTTTTTATTATTGAAGTTTTGATCCATTTCAAATATTTGGTTTACATTTTATTTTAAAAATAAATTAACAATTATAAATATTTTTTTGTTTTTCTAAGCATATCATAGCTTCTTAATTGGTAACGATTATACAAACCCCATATAAATTCAAGCTAAATAAATTTTGGTATTTAAAAAGTATGGCCTCCGATGGCAAGCATGATGTTTTCAAACGCTACCCAGTTGATTAAAGCCCAAGGGCCGAGCCGCATCCACAGTGGAAGAAATCCTTTGTACAGCGAGAATATTCCTTCGTTTTTCACAGATTGCTTTAGACAATCAATCATCCCACGATAAAGCGTGCCTCTGAAATACAATTAAATTAAACTTTAATATTCAATGCATAATTGTAGCTTAAACTTAATGACAACAGTAAAATAAAAATCTGTGTGATTTACCTCTAGCTCTCGGTCT
Organism: Vanessa cardui; assembly: GCF_905220365.1. Taxonomy (NCBI): domain Eukaryota; kingdom Metazoa; phylum Arthropoda; class Insecta; order Lepidoptera; family Nymphalidae; genus Vanessa; species Vanessa cardui. The sequence continues at coordinate 8,807,946 of NC_061127.1, read as the reverse complement.
GTATTGTCATTATTAATAATTTAAATATATATATATCAGATGATCTTGTATGTTAATAGTCAATACATCCTTTTTACAGCACGGTATTCGTGTATATGTAATTATTTTTAACTTAACCTATTAACAAATTTAAAGCTCGTATCAAACTAATACGCTAACATGACGATTCAAAAGTGTTTTTATGAGCCTTAAATAATGAATACATTTTAGTACAACACAGTACACAATAATGAATACAGTTTAGTTACAAGTTTTAAACACAGAGCCTGGCTCGTACGCCCTCTAGGTAAGAGTCTCATATTCTAATTAGTTAGAGCTATGTAACATATCCATAACGTAATAAAATTATGATAAATTGTATAATTTTATCTTTACTATTGCTTATATATTTTAACCATTCAAGCACAGTACTAAAATGTGGAATACATTTTAGTATTGTGGCTGAATGACATTGACAATTATTACGCTCATAATTAAGTAGACCAATGATGTTCTAGTAAACAGATATATCATTAACGCGCAAAAAGTGAAGACTAGAAAACGTCCTAATTGGGACGTTTGCCTTTAGTCGTTTTCATCATAATTATGCCAGTAATACGTTATAATACATCATAATTATGTAGTAATACGTTTTGCGTTATTAAAACATCTAGTTATCCCTTTTACTTATTGTTTTTATCAAGCTATCCTTTTTTCTTGTAACGAAATGTAAAATACACAGTCCCCGGAGCGGCACACTCTTTTCTATTGTTTAGTATGGGTATAACATATCTGTTTATTAGAATATCATTGAAGTAGACATATTCACGTTCATAAACTATTAAAAAGATCAAAATGTAATTAGTCATGGCAGTCATGAACTCACCCTGAATCCGCGCCTGTCCGACAGATGTGGCGTTAAAGCTTAAATATTCATATAATGTTTGAGACTACAAAGAAAACCTTTGTTAAAATTCGCATAGTATTCACCCACAGTTACAAAACCGCCGGCTGACTCAATCTACTTCTTATTATATTACTATATTTTATTATGAAATAGCGTTCTTTGTATGTATAAATTATATGAGTAACTATTGTCCGTACCGACTTCGTATGGGTATAAGAAGTAGGGCACGATTGCATAGTTATCCATCTTATATGTCTCCTGAAGTTGAAATTTCCAAAAATCCTTAATTCGTGAGCTTTACGTCGCGAAATGAGTGATTATATTAAATTTCAAGTTCGGAATTCTGATGATGACTCAATTTTATATCATATACAGTATATGCTGTATACAGTATATACAGTATTGCTGGAATGTTTTAATGTGTGTTATATTACATAAGGTATGTGATTTTGTTCTATGGTGATGATGCGGTAGATCAGGAATATTTGAAACGAAAGGGAAAGGAGTTACATTGAGCGTGCGCGGGTCCCGACTTTGACCCCGTTGTTTGACCTCGACCGCGCTTTGAACGCACCAACCTACTTACAGCATCGGTACGTACCGATTAGTTACATCAAAACACTTTGCAGTAACAACTATTACTTATTCATTCAAATTGCATAATGAATGAAAATACTGAAATACTACTAATTATACGAAATTGAAGTAAAACGTTATAGGAAGTACAGTAATGTATTTATCATAAACATCTATATAAAAAAAGTGTGATATCGCCACAATCATATTCCTTCTGTAACACGCCAGTAACAATACATTATTAACTTAACACCTTTTTATTTTGTTAGAAATTCTCCGTATCTGTTTAGCCCTTGAACTTTGTTAGAATGTGTAATTTATTTTGACAAGGATTCATTGCGTTATAAAAATGAACAAAGGTTAATTTTATTAAATAATCAGCACAGTATTAGATTGACTTAAAAAAGATAAAAGTATTGACCTAATATGATTATAACCCGAGGAAGACCTTTCTATAGAATTCTTATTTTTAACGTAATTATCTATGGCCGGCAGCGAAAAATGCTAAAGTACATTATTTAGGGAAAATTAATCTACATTTAGCCGTTTGGCTAAATAATAAATTTGGGTTAATACAGCGAAAAAGAAAAATAATATTTTTCTATTCTATTAATAGTGCACTAAATTAAAAGGAGAATAAAATTGAGTTATAAAATTATAATTACTATTATATAAAAAAAATAAAGCAAATAATATTACTAGAGCACACTCGCTCATGCTGAGATTACTCACTAATAAATATTTTTTCTTTTATAGTAAAATAAAAGGGTTCCCAAGGGAATTGAAAAGACTTATTGTCAGGGCCGGATTATTTATTAGTTAGTGGATTCCGAATCGGTTAGAGACCCCTAGACAGGCCAACATTGAAGTATAAGGTTTTAAATTTTGTTATTAAAAAACGCGAAAGACGTTAGCAATATTCTATTTAAATATAGGCAATATGAGTAATGATTAATTTTTCACGTAGCAATAATATTGCTAGTCCTACGAATATAATACAAGAACAACAAATGAATAAAATACTTTTATGAGAAAAAATAAATTTTATGGAGATATATAATTATAGAATACGGTAAGAGGAGCTTAGAGGGATTCCTTTAGGGGTGATAGTCGGCAGAGATGTCTCGGTGCCAAGCGTCATAAACGTCATGTTCTTAAGTGAGAGTTGTTGAATGGAGATATCGAAATGACACTCTCGCAGAAGGCCGAGGAGCGGGGGTGTGAGGACGACGCCTGTGCTGAAATCGGTTCTACACACCTACTTCACCCATCGTAAGCCTCTCTGTGATTAGGGTGTTCTTTGGGAATCCCTCTTGGTTGCAGGCCCGTATAGACGGCCCAACCGTCGGCGTGCCACGACACTAGCAAACCCGTAACGCCACCCCCCAAAGACACCATCACCCCTGCCTCGAATTCATATAGGGTGTATGTGACTTTCCAGCGAGACATAAAAGGAGGAAAGAAGGCCTCGACATGCTCAGTATGGCCCTGCTTGTTGCCATATTTCGTTATTTCTTTTGTTTCTTTTCGTTATAGTTTTACAATTCCGACGTAAGGTTAGGTTCACAATTACTACATAATAAAAAACAAAGTCCCTCGACCGCGTCTGTCTGTCTGTATCTTCGCGACAAACTACTGAGCGGATTTTGATGCGGTTTTTGGACAGAGTGATTCATAAGCAAGGTTTAGGTATATCATTTATTGAGATTGTTGTGTAAATAAGTTGAAATAGAATGAAAATTGTTAACCATTCTCATTTCAATGATAAAGATATTTCAATATAAATAATAAAATCAACAATATTATACAAATAAAAGTTATAAATATAAGAAAATCTTATGTCCAACCGTACGAAGCGGGGGAAGGCCGCTAGTTATGAATAATAATCAAAAACCAAATATTTCCATATAAATTCAATATTAACAGATCAATAATTGACGCATTCTGTGCGCGCGATTATATCAGGGATGATAAATGAATAGTGTCGAAGCTAACGTGAATAGTATTATTGATTTCATAAATGTAGGTCGCCCGATCTAAGGCTTGATACGCTGTAAGTATTCGGAGTAATTATTGCCTTTTAGTTAATCATCATGTGTGAAACCATACCAAAGCCAAAAAAGCAATGGGGCTTCGTTTTATAATTAAAGATAATATAAGCTACAATAATGGAAGATGTTGATTAAAAAAATAACCATTTTGAGTATGATTATTGTGAAAATTCGATCAAAGTAAACACATTCACATCCTCATTGGATTATTAGAACAACGAATTATAATCTGTATGTGTTTCTATACATCCTCATAAATCAAAATATCATATCAAATAAAAATATTTTCTATTTCAAGTAGGCTCATAAAAACACTTTTAAATCGTCACATTAAGTGGAATATTGATTACAATGTAAAGTTACCACCGGTTCGTGAATTAGATTCTAGCGAGAATTTCAGAGATTATGTTAATGAAGTGCAACTAAATTTGCAACTATTTCTATTTCGTGATAGGTCCTCTAAAATTTATTAATCGGTAATTACTCTCCATAATAAAACATTCTATATAAATAACATTATGTAACATCAGTATTACAATTCTGAAAAAGATGAGATATCCATAAAAAATACTCAATAGTTATTGTTTTACGAACTATTTGACTGGTACAACGTCTTAGGTTGGCGGCGTATTGGTGATGTTAGGAATGATTAATATTTCTTGCAGCGCCAATGTCTATAGGTCCCCTAACCTAGGCGATCATTTTGAACGTCTACATACAGAGTCGGATTTAAAGGTCTGGAGGCCCCCGGGCCACAAAGTAGTGGGGGCCCTAGACAAACAGAAGCGTGAACAACCTAATAATTATATGATGATTTATTTACTTGTATCGTTAACTTTTAAAATATTAAATAATAACATTATTATAATTTGACTATATCTCGGTATTTGTTAACTTGCTGAAAACTGTGACCCCCACTGATGTGGAGGCCCCAGGGCAGTTGCCCCGGTTGCCCTCCCCTAAATACGGCCCTGTCTACATACCTATATAAAACAAAAAATAATACCTTCCGTCCGGTCCCACTGGTTGGTTCATAAGACGTGTTTTAAGCACGTCCGCGGGTGTGCCCATGACGGCGGCTACGAAGCCAGCAGCGAAGGCGGCCAAGGCGTGCACGAGCGCGGTATCCGCCATACCGAACTCGCGTATTAGGAACTGCTTGCTGTAGTCGTAAGCGACCAAATCGCCCATGTTGACGAGAGCCGCCCGTTGCACATTTGGTATTGCACCTGTTTTCGATAATGTCACTTAATAAAATATAGTATAACATTAGAAAAAGATGGAATTAGAATTATGTATTGTTATTATACGTTTCCGTAGCATCAAAGATTTGCTGATGACTTTTATGTAAGAATTGTAAATTGTCTGCATGTTAATTTAGTATAGAATTTCAGCTATAGGTAAAAAATGGCAAGAATATAATAAACAGTAAAGAAGCCTAAACTCCCATCAATCAACTAACCTCTCCAAAAACCTAATATACCAGCCTCTGCATACAGCATCGTATAAGCCTGCCTACAATTGGCAAAGCGCGGCGGCTTTCCTTGCAGTACACGTCGACCCTCCGCTTGCATTTGCACTTTCACCAGATCCGTCGGTGACGCGATCAATTGTGCCAGAGATCCTGCCACCAGACCACCTGCAGAACTTCATTCATATTAATTATACATTATATTATAGAAAAAATATTGTAAATATTTAAAATAATATCATTATTGACTAGTGTTAATTTCATATTTAAAAAACTAAATCTCAGTACAAATACACTATATTGTACCTGGCATAATTTAGTCGTGTTATATTTAGTTTGCGATCATAATTCATACTGTTGCTTTAAAACATTTGTTAAAATATTTAAAAAGTAATGTTTTGAAAATGGAACAGGTACTAGAAAAGTGATACAATGTTCTTTGGTGTGTTTTAAACGATCTACATTAATTAAAATGATACTCCGTGCTATAAAATAAACACGGTTAAGTGACTAGGATACGTTTTTCACAAATAGAAAGAACGATAAAAGGACACATAATTTGTAAATTGCACATCACACACATGTCGTCACATGGTTAGCCATGCCGCAAGCTTAGCTTTGTTAAATGTTCCAACTATTTCTATTTATTATAGATTAGTAAAAAGTATAGATTATATGCAAACCCATTTCCTCACATTAATTAAGTCGCCTTGGACATTTAGTTCAGATTAAAATAGACTACCACATAAATCCACACTATCATTCCAATGAATAATTTATAAAATTTATATGTGATAAATTATTCCAAATTTCGTGTAACCAAAAAAACCGTTCTCTACTAAGCGAGTGGTTGGTAAACTGACAAAATTTTGACTAAATAATTAAACTAACCCAAATTTGTCTTTATTCAAAAATAAATTACAAAAACTAATTTGTATATTATTGATGCTTTTCATAATGAATAATGAATACATTTGCTGAGAGCTCTTCTCATTTTGTTTGTTAATAAATAACACCCATGCGAGGCTGGGGCGGCTAATTTATAGATATAGATAGCTCGTACGCTAGTTACCAGTCTAATGAACTAGACGTTCCACGTGTTTAGATATGCATAGATATTACATTATTAGAACGTCCTTCACGAAACGGGGTCAACAAACTACACCTCTTATCTTAGATAACGATATACATAAATACACACAACAATACAAACAGTAATTTGTTTTTTTTTTGTTTTCTTTCACAAAGTTTTATTTATATTTATGTAGATTAAAATATAGAACTTTGAACTGTTAGAAATAAAAATGTTTGTTTTAAAATTATCATATCATCGTATTTAAATGTTGTAAAGTAGGTACAACGGAACAACATTGTAAGCCACAAGTTACTTTATAAATATGTAACAACTAAGAACCTATATTTAATGCTGATAAATATGCAAAGTATAAACATAAATGCGTTGTAACGAAAATAATCAACAATTGCCTTTGGTCAATTCGTTAATCATAATGACGAGTTCTGTATTATCAATTGTTATACTAGCGGGTCGCCCGGTATTTCAAATCCTATGACAGGTTTTGTTTTGATTTCGATTGTAAACTGATGAAACCTTTTTTTTGGTGATTTTTTTAATGATCAAATACATATTTTTTCTGTTATCAGCCAGTAACGTATTTCTGCTTTCTAAAATTTATTCTTTATTAAATTGTAACAATATAATGTTAGACATATTTATTTATGCTAATACATTTATATTGTAATTATATATTTAATAAACTCATATTTTCTTAGTGTATCCGTTTTCGTAAGTGTAATCGATTTTAGAACGTGATTGGTATGGCTGTATAAAATAAGACAAGATGTTTTCCCGCGCAAACGGATTAGGGAGTGTCGCGCATGGAACAACATTTAAAAATTATTGTAAAAAATTAGATTGGAAAACTTCATATATTAAAATAAAACCAACAATAAAAAAATACTATACTTCCTACTAGCTCATTTAATAATAATAAATAACAATGAAGAATCCTCTTTATTTTTCCGCACATTTACAGATAGAGATTTTCATAATGAGACCATAGCTGTTAAATGTGCAGTTGTTATCCCATACGAACGCCTCACGCCTCGCCTTACTCTATTAAAATATAAGATGTCCACTCACCCATTGAAGCAGCTCCCAGAGACACCTTCCCATTTGTGTCTTTAAACGCATTACGGAAGTGTTCGTAAATAATCAACCGGCTGCCTGAATAAATGGCGTGACGTTGGAACATTGGCATGAGCCCACTCCATAGCTTCGAAATACCTTCCTGCTTCGCAATGCCCAGAGCTGTTTTTATCATTCCGTGATTCTCCAACTGTGACAGATTACGAAATTCTTTTAACATATTTACATTCTGGTAATTGTTTTAGTTTCATGTGCGTTCCAAATATTTGTAAATTTATTTAAATAAAATCTTGATCCGTTGCGACATAATTATCACACTCTACAATTACTTAAATAAAGTTTATGTTAATGTTATATTAACCGGCTAAATTCGGTGGTTGCAACCGTTTTAATTTGGATTATACATCTTGTTTGTAAACATGATTAGTATATACACGAGCTTGCTAGATAAGTTAACGTTATTATAACTGCTCCGCTCCTAAAGGTCATAGTGTAATATTATATAGCCTATAAACTTCCGTATTGCCTCGTTGTTTTAGTAACTAGCTTGTTACGATCTCGAAGTTCTTATTTCAAACCACAGGTCAAATAAATTAACAATCAAACAAAACCAACTATAAATATATTTTATATCGATAAATTAACTTCAGTAGTATCCCGATAGAAAATATACAGATGTTATTACTGCGCGTAAACTGTCATCGTCGTCGTTCGTCTTGGTGTCAGATTAACGTCACATCGGATTATGAAAGCGACGGAATGTAGAGTAACACCTGCCTTTGCACGCGCACTCGACTACTATTATATCTCCTGCGCAATTGACAATTATACGTTGAGAAACACCGCCATGACTAAAGTCGTATAGAGCGTCATCGACATACCATCGCAAAATTATTATAACAATCAAATCATAAATACCCATACATCGATCTGTGTAATGTACTATAGTACTGTCAATAAGTAAAAATACAACTTTTAATCTAATTATAATAAGCGTCTCATTCTCTCGTTCTTCGTTTCATTCAAAAAACCAAACCAATGCTTTATTGAAACAAACATGACTAATGTAGTAAGTACACTTCATTAGTGAAGTACACTGGCATAAAAAAGTAGTTGCATTGCTTACCGTGTATCCATGCTTCGCTGCGGCTACCTCGGACTGTATTTGTAGCCTTGTCTTTGTTAAGTCGAACGGATATGTAGCTAAAAAAGCAATAAATATAATTGAATACGTGAAATTGATTATATATGTAACTAAAAAACATATACTCGGTATATTAACATTAACTTTTTAAAAGTTTGGTTGTCAGACTGGTAAATGAGACACTTGATGTTTCGTGTGACCACACAAATTGAAGTGGCTCATTTACCAGAGCACAAAGAACGACCATTGCATCATCAATGCGCCACGAACCTTGGTAACTAAGATGTTATGTTCTTGTGAAAATAACATAATTTATAAATATTAAGACATTCCAAAGTAAAATACACTTATAACAAAAAAATAAAAATAAAATTATGCCTTATACATATAAATAATAACTGAGACTTCGTGAAAGACAATCTTAAGAACGTCTTGAATCTTGATATCTGAGAGCGGCGGATTAAATGTGGACAACGGTAAAGACTTAAAGCCAAGTGAGGGAACCGCCTACTTCTTTTAAAGAAGGTTTAAAGTTATTTGGAATAAGTATTACTTGTCTTAGCTGCTCATCAGTACCAGTCACGAACGTAAGTAAATACCCTAGCAAATAAGCAAATGCCTTCTGTTATCTTAGCGTATTCTATGGGGAAAAAGAGTTTGAGATATATAATTTCCTCTACAAACTACATTATAACTAAAATTGAAAATCAAGAAGTAAAAAAGTTTTCTAAATGACTATCTATCTCCAGGTTTTTTATATCTTAGTGTAACAACTATTAAACCAATATAAATAAAACTTATACCGAATGATGCAGTGTGATTCATAGATAATATTATGTAACAGTTGCGCTTCGCAGTTCTAACCGCTTTATTTTACTATCAACGTGACAAGCGTAATATTCTTCTTTTGAAATAAATGATAGTCAAATAAAACATATGTAATCGTTTCTGCTTACCTGACTCCGCGGCCCAAGCCCCAAGAACAGCAACACCATAGCGAGCTGGTAGGGAGTCGGTGCCTTTAGAGGCAGGGTGGTCAGCGTTACGAAGCACAGGCATTATGACTATTTATCACCTTACTACAAACTCTCCAGTATCCATAATATCTATAAACAAAACAAGGCCTTTATTTTTAACACGTAAAGACAAGCATTGTCATCGCTTACATTTCATTTCTGAGGAAGGCCAGTCTAACAAAAAACTAGTTTTATTCAAGGTCATGTTATCACGTAAACGATAAGGAAATATGAAACACATTGTATTATTTCTTCATTCCTGGTCGGTCGTGCTTGTTATAATCACAAGCAACGGTCTGATAAAAAATACATTAATGATTGTACAAGGAAAACCAACATTTACGTTAAAACCGTACATTCATATATGCGTTGATAAGGAGATTATTATCTTCAACAAAGTAAAAGTAAATAAAAATGTATACATTATTTGAAGCTCTCTTTAATACTGGTGGTTTGCATGATCGGAAATATCGATTCGAGTGCGTAACCTATACCATCACATATGTATGTATTGATAAGTAAAAGTCAAGGCGACTTCATCGATAACCTGTGTCTCTTCAATAGACAGATATTCGATCACTTTCAAAGGGAACGCTTATATTTGTTTTAATCGATTTCTTTTATTTTAAATATGGATAAGAAACAGCGTATTACTTTTGTTTGTTACTTCTGCCTTGTACGATAATAACTCATGAGCAAACAATAAAACTCAAAACACTTACGTTTCTCTACACAATTTCATTAACAATGGCTCCTATTCTAAAGGAAGATTTCATGCTAGCGCAGTGACTACGAGTATCTTATACGTTACTGGATACTGTAGTTGATTGTATCCGTTCCAAATCCTATTATAACTTACTTCCAATGCTATAACAATTAATTACTAAAATTGAATCAAATTAGAAGCACGTGATTAGCACAATTGTTCTAATTAAATATACGCGTTATAAACATTAAATATTTTTCGGGGATTCTGATAATTTTAAGAGCATGATTATATAAATAATCTTTTTTGGTCGCAGTGCTTTGTGCTAGCCCGTCTAAGTAGGTACCACCCACTCATCAGATATTCTACCGCCAAACAACAGTACTTGGTATTGTTTTGTTCCGGTTTGAAGGGTGATTGAGCTAGTGAAACTACAGGCACAAGGGACATAACATCTTAGTTCCCAAGGTTGGTGGCGGATTGGCGACTAAAGGAATGGTTAATGTTTCTTTCAACGCCATTATGTATGGGCTGTGGTGACCTGATGGTAACATCAGGTGGCCCATGTGCTCGTCCGCCAACCAATAGCATAAAAATACAGTTGAGGAAAAGAAAACAATCTTCAAGTAATTTCCTAGCGGTGAGCTAGTTACAGCTCAAGTTGCATTCAATTTCCGCACATACAACGTCACATAGGCACATGATGTGTATCTCTTGTTGACCGCAAACGTATTTCTTTGTCAAGAATCTGCGATATACCACAACATCCACTTGACCTGTTAACAATTATGCCAATAATATACGCAATTTTACAGGTTTAATATTTTTTATTATATAGATAACCTGTATCAAAGAAGCAAATGGGCTACCTAATGGTTATAATCACCACCGCCCATAGACACTATTTATATCCCTAGTGCAGTTACACTGGCTGACATACCTATAAAATCGGAACAAAAAAATCCGATGCATTGCTTTTTGTCGGCAGAATAGGTACCACCTACTCATTAGATACATATAATGAGTAAGTGCTACCTTAACCTTAATTTAAGGAAAGCGGGCCCCTTTTTTTAATAAATAATTTACTACTTTGGTACAAAGAGGTCGTTTACATACGAATGTTTATTTAAATTAAATTATTATAATGAACGTCGTAACAATTCACTCGCGGTAAATAAAGGTCTTCACATAATATTGCTCTTTCAAAGTCCAGACAGCTAACCGAGTCCAATGTCTACGAGTCGTTACCATTTAACATCAATATACTCTAAGAATCAATTACTGATTAGAAATAGTCGCCGATAAGAAATTGACGCTTATATATTTTATCAGTATATTGGAAACGACACAATATCTCATAGTAGATATGGTTTAACGTATTTTATAAAGCGTTTTTTTTCTCAACTCATACACTTGGTTTTATGACGATTCATTTTATTGAATACAAAAATATATGTACGGAATTTATTTATTTGTGTTTAAAAAACAATTAAGTATTATGAATATTGCTGATGTATTAAAACATAATTAGTTGCATGTTTAATAATAAATATTGTCCAAATAGCATTAAGCCTTCTAAATAATTATGATCTAAAGGTTTATTACTTTGTTTAAATGTTTTATTGCACAATATATGAGTAAGCAAAAAAGAAATCAAAAGATATCAAATATTTTTTATCAAATGGTAAGCATAGGCGATTATATTGCTTATAGCGATCTCTCACAGGCAACCTTTGGTGATAAAAACTTAGTAACAAAAGAGGTAAGTGCAGATATGAGAGACGAGATAATAATTATAACATTAGAATATTTATATTAAAGTATATAAATAAACTACTCATAACTACATCCCAATAAAAATAATTATCCAATTAATTATTTCGAAATGATAAAATATTCCGTTATTCTTAAACATGGTGAAACAAAATTAAGTGTTGTAAATTCATATTTGATAAATTAAAGTTATATTCATAAAACAGTTTTTTTAGCAAAAATGATATGAATAAATACTTCAAGTACTGCAATGTTTAAAGTTTAGATAATATCACATAAGTACATAAGCTTTTAATATTACTTAAGAGACCGACTGTGATAATATGAATTCAAGTAGTTTAATTGATGGATTTAGATAAAATCACTTGTTACAAGATACTATTTACGCCTACGGTTAGATAAATCTAACCACATGAATCATTGTTCTATTACTATACACAATTTCGACCATGATATAGTAAATATTCAGGTAAAATACATACAAATGCTTATAAAACATTAGTCTTATTTATTTAATATTGATGGTTTATAACTGGGACCCAATAATGATAGCAGCAAAAAATATATTCTGAGATTTGGCTCGCTACTATAGTATCTTAAAGCCTGACTATTCTGGAAGTAAGCCAAATTTCGAATATTACACAGACTCGAGGGAGCTGAGGCATGTAAAATTACGACTGTATTAGAAAAGGTTAACATTTTTCTATGCATAGCAAAAAAATAATTTCGAATCGAAATAGACGCAAATAGGTTAATATATATTTTATCAAAATTGTTATTTCATCATATCGTTATTTGGAAATTGGCCTTATCTTTGCTGCATTTTTGTTTGATATTACAATTACATACCTATTTAGACATTATACACAGAGGCAATAACCTCGTAATCTTTAAAACATAAATTAATACACCCAAAAATTGTATGGTAATGGTACAATATGCCTATACGAAGAAGAAAATTACTTTAAGTAAACAACAACTTTGTTTAGTAAACGTTTTTCTATGTGATCAATCCTTGCGAATTAAAAATGTCTTTAGAAGAAAGAAAAAGAAGAAGATTTTAAAAAAGAGGTAATAAAATTAACTTAACAGATATATTTACATATTTATTGGTAAACAATGCTCAATATCAATGTAAGAAAATAAAAGTTTTAAATTTACTGGAGCTTTGGATTTTTCGGAAATAAAATAAAAACTATTTTATTAAATATTATCTATTGGGCAGTAAATGCTTTGAATAACATACCATTCTTTAAACTGAAAACACACACTATGGTTTTTTTTTTTAAGTATATATAAATTCACTTGGTTTTATTTTAATAATAAATAATACAAGTACTGTTGTTACACGGGCGCGAAGAGTAAAAATGACGATGCACGCGTATTTTATTGTACTATGTACCCATTCTAAATTATCGCTAATTGAACGTTCTAAAAATACGTTTCAAATTAAAATAGCGAAATAATGCTACACAGACAGTAATCTTTTCTAATTTAGTAAAAACTATAGCATTATTAGACTGTTTTCGGTATATTTAGTTCAGTCACAATATTCGGTATATTCATGGACCTTTGCTTGGTGTCATGGTTTTTTTTTATGAAATAGAAAATGAAATTATTTTTAATCCCAACTTGTAGGCCCATAGTCAACATGCCGATTTTTTCACACACACACACACACAGTACAACACTTCTTACTTCGTATAGTACCTACTTCAATACGTTTTCACTATTTAACATACTTGTGACAATTGTAAGTAGGTACCTAAATTTTGTACTTATAAAGAGGTCTTAGTGTATTAAATATTTTAATTCCACTTTATTTTCAGTAAGAATTATTATGAAACATATAAAAACAAAATTAACGCTCAAGAACACTGAGCATTAAATTACGTAATTATAGGCTGTTGATTGAGACTAATGATAATCTTGGCTAAACAAAGATTGTATAAGCGCTATGCATTGTAATAATATTGTCTGTTCTTTTCAAATATTGTTATAGCACTTATTTGATTTTTGTAAAAGGTGTTTTTTTTTAAATAAATTCTGTTGCATTGAATTCCAATGTCTTTTTTGGTGATGAGGTCCGTAAAATTTATCAAAACACCAAATTCAAATATTCGAACCTAATAGATCATAGTTAGGTTACTTATAGTTGATGTTTAGGTTTAGTATCTCCGTCGATTATCTAATCTCAAATAACAATTAATAGCTCATGGCAAGCAACATCAAGAGAGTCGATTCTGTGAAGTTGAGGATTTTGAAATGATGTAGTATTCTGTAGAAACAGGTAAAGATGAGATTTTGCGTATTGTTGTGTATCAAATAACAGCATGAAGAGCTGAACTGAACATATTGGAAGTGCAACAGACACATTCAATGTAAAATTTCGCAACATCTGTTCTCAAAACACCTTTAAATTAATTGCGCCATAAATTAACGTTGATTGTGAGTTTTAAAAGACCACTGTGTCTTTCAGATGTTATTAAACCTTCACGCACAAGCAACCACCAACTTTATAAATTTGGAACTCATACAATCAATACATAACAAATACAAACGTTTTTTTTTTTTAAATATCTAAGTACATTTATGTGTATGAGTTATTTCTTACAAAATACTTTCTCGTAACTGATATAAAAAATGAAAAAATAAACATCAATTCCATTATTTGTATCAGGTACTTTCACAACATTTTAAGACTATAATGCTTTTTATCAAACTTATCAATCAATAACTAATATTATAAGTATTTGTTTGTATGTAGGTTTAGGTGTTAATCTTTGGAACTAATCTACAGAACTATTGATAATATCATCAACCTAAAAAATCAACGGTATATTAAACCTGAATTGCTGTAGGGTTAGTATAAATTACATTTAGACGATAATATTATTATTAATACAATTTTTTATTCGTAAGATAGATGTATGTAGTTGAAACATCTAGGTCTATAAGAACATTTATCATCAAACTTCAAAATTGTCAGGTGTTTGGTCTGGAATCGAATCGAAAACATCATATAAGATATTTATAGTAGCGCTCAGTGCCTATCGACAAATGCCGCATTACGGTTCGTAAAACGTTTATTGACCCTTTAGGATCAGCTGTTCTTTGTTTTAGTTTATTGCATATCTTTGTCAATAAATATAAATACAAAGGTCTATAACGAAAATTCAATTGGATGATCACAAGTGGTGAATATTTTATTAGTTAACAATAATATCATTAAAGCGAATTTTCGTTCAAAATTTTTAAATTAAGATTATAACAGAAGTCGAAAAACATAAAATCTTAAAATTAAATAAAAAATATGCAAATTAAAATGTCAATAAGTACGCTCGGTTAATATAAAATATATAATTTGGTACAAAATCGATCATTAGTCACCTACCTTTGTAAAACACTAACTCAATCACCGGAACGACTGATTTATGAGAACGTAATGAATTTTCATAGCTTGATACGGGCGTAATGTAAACATTGAACTGATTACATCAATGACAAGCTGTATTATTATATCACGATTAGAATGAAAATTCTGAAGAGGATAGCTGATACGATTACGAGTGAGTCAGAAAGGGTGCAAAGTACTCGTGCTTGTCCCAAATTCGCAGTCGTCAGCCGCTCGCGGCGCGAAAGAGCGCGAAGACAAGAAGCGGACAGCAGCTGGCGTCCGACTCACATCGCTACCGACTTGTGACTATTCTATTCAAGCACCGTAGAATATCCGACGCCAAAAGAAAGACCTCAATTATCTATATGTACAATTGTACTATATAGTATAGCCGCCTACTATTCGTTGACGTCATTTCATTCAAGAGAACTCCCGTAAAACTTTCATTGATATCGTTCACCTCAACAAATCGTGAGCTAGTGTGATGTTCACGAATTTTTTATATAACTTTATTTCATATTCATTCATTAATTCTTAGGTTCGTCCTTACTACTTTGTATTTTTTTTCCTTTGAACTTTTAAATATTACTTGAACGTATTTGTTTAGGACAGTTCATTTTTATTGTCATGAAAGCAAATAAATGTACTAAGCAAAAAGTTCTATATAAATGGCACAATTGAGTCTTATTTAAATGTTTATTAAATACATATTACATCGATTTTACAACAGAATCCTCCGGCGTAGAACCCACTTTAACATAGCCTTCTGGTATAGTCAAATGTTATATTTGAAGATGTCGTCCAGTTAGAGTTTGTACTACTGGACCGGACTACGCAAACAAGAGCACTCTCTATTCTCACGAAATCAGATTATGAGAATCCGATTTCGCGAAAAATCCGGCAGGACCAGAATAAGGTCCGGCCGTGAACCAAAGGCTTTCTATACAGTGTACTTTCAGGCTGGTCTGTTACTGAAAATATTTCGAAAAAAAAAAAATAACCAGCCCGACCCTCGAACCTTTTTGAACTCAGAATCTCGGAACTATTTATTAGCATTTTATCAACCACTAGACCATCGAGATTAAATATACTAAATATTATAATAAGACCCCGAAAATACAATCGTTCGTTAGACTTCTTATTTAGCTGCTAAGGATGTCGTAACAACAAACTAGATTTGATTTTTTTTTTATTTACCATACAAGACTAGGTTATGGTAACTTGTTTATCATTACGTAGCCAATAGGGCTATTATATCGTTCGATCTGCCAACGCCAGATGGGGCGCGTCGCTTGCACTGTATGCAACATGTAATCTAGACTGAATATTCAAACAAAAGGAATACGAATATTCAGCAGTAATCATGTTCAAAACGAATTCAAATAATAACAAACACGATTAAATATTTTTTTTTTATTTCGTTTTGGGCGGACGAGCAAATGAGCAATCTGATGGGAATTGGTAAGTATCTGTACACAGACTTTGATGCCGTAAACTTTTTTTAATCATATTTGCATAACCAATGCGCCGCCAACCATGATGGCTGATATGTTATATCCCCAGTTGCCATAGCTCAAATGGGTTTTTCGAACGACGTGTGTGATTTCATAGCATTCATATGTTATGTATTGTGACCATGTTTAAGTATATAACGCAAACGTGTATTTCTCTCATCTTGCATTTTGTATTGAGTGACAAATATGATATCAAATTTCAAACATTTATTGTAATTAAGTATTCCTGAAATTCGGGCGCAGCTGCATACAAAGTAATAAGATTGTTTTCTGTGGGCCTCATACTTACAAAGGCTATCGACGTAAACTTTTTTAATTTCTCTGTTGTTTTTCTTCTGTTAACGTTCTCTTTGTTTTGTAAGTATATCTATATCACTATATGCATATATAATTTTAAAATAGTCCATACATTTACCAGTGGTAAGTTTTGTTTAGGTCTGTCTGTCAATATTTAGTACTTTGTGTATTACTGTGTTCCGGTTTGAATGACGATTAAGCCGTTTACGTTAGCAAAGAATGTTGGTGGCACATTGACGCTCTTAGAAATGATTTATATTTCTATTATAAGTCTCAATGCATACGTGCTAAGATAATCACTTACCAAAGTGTCTTTAAAGATCGTCTATCTATAACAAAAAATAAATATATATTTATATGAAAGGTACAAATTGGCATAAAATAAATCTTAAATAATGTATATAGCGTTTGTTATCATTTGACGTAGTTTGAAAGATCATTTGCAAAAAAACGGCTACTTAAGTAAATAAATATTATTGTTTCTTTCTTTCTCTCTAGTTCTATATTAGATCATTTTGGATATTTTACGCTCATAATTTTGAAAATGAATAGGCAAGCAATGTTTAACGTCAGTCTAATCATAAAATTTCGATTAAAGTAATGGGAAATAATGCTACAGTTTAAAACAAGTGTTCAGTACCAAATAACGCTTTTCGTGCATATAATTTTTTTTTCAGGTAGAAAAAAACAATTTCTCTTTTCAACCGTTGGATTTCGAAGATATCCCTGAGAAGAAAAGTACTACGTAATTATTGTTTCAAATGAAATGATAGAAGAATAGTTCAAAGCTAATTTTAAAACATTGACATTTTATATTGTGTTTTTGTTGAATGAAGTAAGTGAAGAACTCATCCTCTCATTATTAATTAGTCTCTACTGTGTCGTCGAAAGCCAAGCGTGATACGCGTCTCGTTAATTGTTGTTTTTCTTTTCAGTTTCTAATTATGTAATACTGTGAGCGCGTTTTATGCGACATGAATTTTTATGACTTAAAATATTCGAACTTACAATTAAAGTGCAATGAGTACTTGGTGGTAGGGCTTTGTGCAAGCCCGTCTAGGTAGGTACCACCCACTCATCAGTTATTCTACCGCCAAATAACAGTACAGTGATGGTGACCACTTACCATCAGGTGGCCCATATGCTCGTCCAACAACCTATACCATAAAAAAAAAGTAATATTCTTTGTACAAGAAGCGATTTTTTTCTTTGAAGCTTCACATATGTACATCTTTGTGAACCGTTATGTCAGTAAATTATTATATTACAATCACCAGTAAAGTCCTCATATTTATTTCTCAGTTCGGTATTGCATAAATCCTATTTTTGATAACAAAAGCAATTTTTGTCATTCTCGCGATTGTGTAAAGATCAATGATCTTTCGCAATAAAAGGTGAAATCATATAGATGATAATAAACGTGATGTTAGCATTCGTAGATATCCATGAAGGATAATTAGTAACTCAATTGTATTTTACTTGATAATAAAATACAATAAATGACACGTAAATCCATGTAAATTACATTTCAGTAAAATTTACATGCAAAAGTATTTGTATGAGTAAAAGACATTAGTCGCATTTTGATATCTAGCCGTTATAGGAGAAACATGTGCTTCCAACATCTTATTTCAAATATGGACTAAATATATATATTGTTAAATAAAAACATCCCTCAATTTCGTGTCTAAGCCTGCAACATATTTAATTGCCATCAAAAATCGGCAACTGATAGCCTTTAAACAAGCTACTCTAGGTGGGTATCACCCACAGAATATCCCATAGTTATCCTACCAAACAATATATCACACAAAAAACGTATCTATTTACTTTGTATGGCTGCGTTCAAGTATGAAGGATGACTCCGAACAATGGATAACTAAGGATCCCAAATATTACCCCTTTGCTAGCAGTTTTAGTAACTATTATTCTAATCATGTGGTTCATTTGCTCGTCTATTTAATAAGTTATATATAGATATAGGTATAGATCTTACGACATAACAGTTGCACCCAAAAATTTTACTTCTGTAACTGCGATGCCATCAGTATTAAAATCAGCGAAGTTAGAAATTAGGTTAACTTATATGTTTTAGTGTAAAAATACGATGACCTTACAATCTTACATATTTTGAGTGGTTGTAGTGGGAGAGAGCGAATCCCCTCTTTACCCTAATATACCCTACTCAATATGCAGTTTTATTAATTTTATTATTAATTATTATACTTCAAGTTATCGTATTTAGTTATGTTAACTTTTTAGCCAAATTTATGATAGCCTTATTACAATTTAATTTAAAACTAAATAAGTAAATTACTTAGAAAAAATAATAAACTCTATTTCGAAGTACCTACCTACAACTGTGATATGATCTTTCTGAAGGCCCATTGAATTCATGTGTTTATGTTCGCATATGTTTTGCAATATTACGATTATTATGATTTTATCCAAGTCTATATATACCGTAGACCTAAGTAATTTAAAATTTACCAGGCTCACTTAGTAAGGACGAGCTTAGAATAATAGATGATCAAGTAGCTAACCTTTAAAATTAAAACCGAACGACCGAATTATGCGAGACAAAATCGCTTGCTGGGAATTCCATACCAACAGGGTAAAATACCGAGAAGTGTCTTTTGAAATAGCTAAGAGATATCCATGTTCTGCTATTGGTTAGTTTTGAGCTTATCAGTAATTACTTATAAATTCAACATCGTCTAAGTACATCAATTTCCTAATATTATAAGTATAACCTCACCCTCCCTTAAGAATACATAAATGCACTCTAAATTAATAGCGTCAATAGCGTAACAGCTATAGCACAGTTCTGTGAGCATGCTAAGGGACGGTTGAAAGCTTGATACGTTGATAATATTTTAACAATAAAATGGTTACCATGATGTTAATGTTAAATATATAAAACAACGTTACAGTCAAATTAATACTGAGGACTTATAAAGAATATGAAACAGTTCATGGCTCAACATTATTTCTATCGTTACTTACGAGTAACGACTCGTCCCAATGTGTCTAAAATAAGTATGAAATAAAAATCAATACTGTTTTCATA